>NC_134574.1:108956968-109229468 GCF_050947875.1 Dermacentor variabilis
CCAGCCAGCCAGCCAGCCAGCCAGCCAGCCAGACAGACAGACAGACAGACAGGCAGACAGGCAGACAGGCAGATAGACAGACAGGCAGATAGATAGATAGATAGATAGATAGATAGATAGATAGATAGATAGATAGATAGATATACAGACAGACAGACAGACAGACAGACAGACAGACAGACAGATAGATAGATAGATAGATAGATAGATAGATAGATAGATAGATAGATAGATAGATAGATAGATAGATAGATAGATAGATATACAGACAGACAGACAGACAGACAGACAGACAGACAGATAGATAGATAGATAGATAGATAGATAGATAGATAGATAGATAGATAGATAGATAGATAGATATACAGACAGACAGACAGACAGACAGACAGACAGATAGATAGATAGATAGATAGATAGATAGATAGATAGATAGATAGATAGATAGATAGATAGATAGATAGATAGACAGATAGACAGACAGACAGACAGACAGACAGACAGACAGACAGACAGACAGACAGACAGACAGATAGATAGATAGATAGATAGATAGATAGATAGATAGATAGATAGATAGATAGATGACTGAGTGACTAATTGATCTAGTCAGTGAGTGATTGTTTGTTTGTTGATTGTTTAATTGATTGATTAAGTGATTGCATGATTTATTTATCTGAGAGATCAACTGGAGATGTTTAAAGCACGTGCATCCGGCTTCCCAATGTTACTTTTATACGGGAAATGGTGCTGTGAGCGATAAAACTTACTCAAGAATAATTTACTCGAATGAAAAATAAAAGAACTGAAATTATTGTTCATGTGCTGTCAGACTTAGGCGCAAGATAAGAACACTAATCAAATTAAAGTTGAAACGCGTGCACACTCATTGCAAAGTCATAAAAAATCCAAGGACACCTAAGCACTTCTTGTGAGTTATGAATGCGAAGACATTAATGTCCAATTGAAAACCGCTCAGTGGTGCTTCAAGTTGTGAACTGCTCGCGGGTGAGCAAGTGCGTTGAGACGCTTGGCCAACGCGTCATAGATAGCACAAGGCCAGTGCACTTCGATCCAAGACGTCATGCTGCCTTACGCGATTGGCATAGTATATAATTGGAAAGCTCCCGAGTAAGCCGCGACGATTTCGACGTCGACGCTTTCGTCACAACGGGCTTCGCAATCAAAATTTGGGTCCACATAGCATGGCGTCACAAAGCCGAGTGCACAGACGTACTGTCTAGGAGGTGCTCGTTTAGACCAGTGGGTAAGACACTCGGCTTCTGAGTGTAGGATCACAGGATCGGAACTCACTACTACCAACGTTCTTACTTTCGAATTCATTCTGTTTTTTATACATTAATTTCTTTAGAGCGATTACCGAGGCTCCGATTACCGAGCGCCTTAGATTAACATGCCTCCGAGAGCGAGCGCGACGTGGCGTCGAGGCAATGCCCTCTCCTCCCGCGCAAGACGTGTGCCTTATCGCGGCAGCAGGTGACCCTTTCACCCGCTCTGTTCTGTCAAGGCGCACTCGAGCTGTGGAGTCAAAGCTAATGGGAACTTAGGTGCCGTTTTTTGCTTGTCCAGACGACTGACGCCTGCTTTTTTGCTGAATAATCCATTTGATGCTTTCGTATCAGAAAGAAATACAACATCGTGGCCGGCTTACCGTACATTATACTCAAGAGGTCTCTTTAACTCATGCACAACTCCCGTGGCGACAAATACGGACGCAAGCAAAAGACATGAAAGTAGACTTGTAGATGCTCGTGCTCGCCCTGCATGGTCGTTGACTGGACCACTTTCGTATCACTTGATCATTGTGATAAATGACACCTTCATCCGAACGTGTGATTAGTGTATTTGGTGCAGCTGCTGGGAACCTGTTGTGTAAAGGCTGGGAGCCGAGAAGGGAACGCGCATCCAGATCAATGTACCAGGTGAATATCACGGCGAACAGGAGCTACAGTCGTGAAAGCCTTTCCGGTGTGCCTGGTCTCGAGAGGTGAGAGGGCGAGCTGGCGGCATTGCTCAGTATAAATGGCGGCTTCAGATAGAGTCGCCGATTCTGAGGCATCCGGGCGATATGGGAGGATAGTGTGCATGAATGAGAAACGCATTTGGATGTAAAATGTAAATACGAAGGACGGAATGAATCCTCTCGTAGATTGTCTAGCGCTGGTCTAAGCGTAGGTAACGAAGGGTAGTGTCTCCCCAATAGGTTTGCTCATAGGAAACGTACATGGCGAGCACGTCGCCTAGAGTGTGATTAGAGCTCTCAGTCATTCCGTTGGTTTGGAGTTTATATGCACTGGTTGTGCAAAGGAAATTGTTGCATTCACGTAGAAGGGATTCTACAGGTTCGAAGAGGAAGGAACGTCAGCGATCGCTCAGTATCTCACGAGATGCACCATGGCGTAGAACGAGGTTATAAAGGATGAACAAAGCGAGTTCGCTCCTATTTCTATACCAAAATACACGCGACACATACAAGGGCACTCTTACTGTGTGCAGTGGCTGACTACAACTGAATTCGATTTCTCCTATTGAAGGAAAAAGTGAAATTTTATTCACTGTTGCCTCAGATTATTATTTTGCTTCAAATATGCGCCATTTTCTGCCTCAACACCAGTACAGCATCTTTGCGAGAAAGCAGCCGCGCGTTCAACGAGGGGTCAAATGATAATTGTCGAGGTTACCCCACCTGAAGTATTTGGCACTAATTGCGCCGACACCATTAATTTTACGTATTCTAACACTAATTTCGCTTCCTGTGGAACCCGGCGTTACCACCTTCCACCAGAAAAAAAAACAAAAAAACTAGCCCCGCAGCTTTCCAAGGCAGTCCTGAAGCAGCCGTATGACTACGTCCGCGGAGCGTACAAGCGGCATCGCTAGAGCCGGTGCATATTACATGAACGTGTGTCGGTTATGGCGCATACACTGGAAGTGCGAAAAACGGCTGTTCTGATGCTTTTGAAGAAACTTATACCGGATTAATAAACCACTTGCACAGTCTTGGGTAGGCTTCAGGCAGTGACAAAGCACATCCCTAAGACGTACGAAGGGTGTCAGAACGGCCTAATACGCCAACACACAGGGTATTTTCGATCACGATTAGGTTCCATCGGGATCAAATTTCTGGATCTTGATTGATAGCGTTACTTAGTTTGTGAAAAAGATGTAATCGCGCTCCAAATTGTCTTTGTGATATTGGTATAGGAAGCTTCACTGTCGTCGATTTGTTAGTTGCTCGGATTTGAAAAAATCCGGAAAGGATATTTTGAATTTGTTGTGTCTTCAAGTACGCAGCAGCCTACTTGCAAGAACACATGTTTATTGCCACTTGCAATACAACGGAAAAGAACCACAAGGCACTTACGTGGCCGTCTTATATAGCTATACAGTTCCACTAATCAGTGACATCACAGACACACACACAAGCACGTGCGCTCTGTCTAAGATACACAATTCAAGACTTCAGTGACGTCAGAGTGCCACTACAGGTTCTATCTAAGAGGCGATGACACAGAATTACGTTGATCACACTGGTGCACCCTCTTCTGTTTTATGTTCTGTCGAGTGCATATAAATTTTTGATACATTTGGCCAAGAAGCCGAAATGCTAAATTCTACCAAGGTCATATAAGGCATAGTAGCTCAACCCGTGAGCCGCAGCGTCTCGCAGCGGCTCAGTTGCTATATGATGTTCAATTGGTGAGCACAATGTCACGTGTTTGGTTCTTGGCCGCAGCAGCCGAAATATGTGGAGGTGGTGTGAAAAAGTGGTCGCATGCAATGCGTAGTGTTCATCTTAAAAAAGTGCTAATTCATAGTCCTTTACTTCTGCGTTTCTTATAGCTCACTGTGCAGCTTCGGGAGTTTAGGCCCGTAAGTATTTAATCGCTCTAATCTGACGCCACGGCGTTATGGCTTATTCGGAAGACTTGGTCTTCTTAGCTGATCTCACATCTATGTGGCGTATCTGGTATCTAGGTATCTTGTAACCGCATAGAAAAAAATGGCCATTTGGTCCTTCCAGTGCGTCTAGAGTGGAAAATCGTGTTGAAATGTAGGTTAGACACCGAGTACATCAAATGTGTTGGAACTAAATATACCACAAAGACAATACACGAATTAGCCTCTGATAATTGTAAATTAACGGTACAGGCGTAACTAGAACCAATCGAGTGGAAAATTATTGACATAGCACTCATCACCTGTAAAGCGTGCACTGCCTTCGATATAGACATCTTGCGGCAAAGCCGACGTACCACACACTTTGGGAACCGAAGCTAGTTCTCATGCACTAAGCGTGGCTTGCGAAGAAATGGTGCCTGAAAGGCGGCTTCGCTAGTGCCCACAAGAATCGAGAATTACCGTGAAGTGAGATTAACGGTACTGGCGTAATTAGCGCCAATATAATCGAAAATTGGCCGTAATGCGTGATATAGAGTAAACTAACTCCTGATCCTCCCATTTCTTTTCTTGGTCAACAGAAAGAAAGTGTCAATCAACTGTCGACGCGAAAGGCGTCAAAGTCGATGCAATTGCTCGTAATGTACGATACGAATAGGCTATGAAATGAACTACTAATTAGCATGAAAAAAGAGAAAGAAAGCTCTGGGTCCTGTGACGTTTTGTTTAGCCGCGATTCCCGAATATCATGACCACCGTCGCAAACGCAGTTTCCCTACTCATGCTAGGCAAATAAAGATTTACGTCCCTCGTGAACCTGTAGTGAACATTCTGTGTTATCCTGTATGAATTCGAGGAAAGAGGAGGCGGCGAGTTTAACGAAGAATGCCGCAAGTGAAACAGGAGGAGGAGAAGGTCAAGCCAGAAGGATAGAGTGGCAGTGGGTCAGGCGAATAGTTGATTTTTGAAACGACTGAGAACGGCTATCGTGTACCGATTGGAGCCCGTTCAAGGCACCGGACTCCTGTTACCCCCGGATGATTAATTTCACTTACCTCCTTTCGCGAGGACTAGTTTTGTTTTCGTAGCTAACATATTGATCTCCTTTGCAGCGTAAGTACAGATACTGTATGATCCGTATGATCCTGTATGATTTCATTCGGGTTAAAAAGTTACGGCACAATTCATCTCAGGATGGCTGTCGACGGTTAGAAAATTAGCATTAAAACATAGAGCGACACATTGTATTCCTGAATGCACGTTTATTTACCATGTGTAGTGACCATTCTGACACTATTGGGTATTGACACACATTCTGATTGTTCCATCAGCTGTATCCGACGTACTCTGATATCGTCCCACTGTGGCTTGGGCGTGCGAATAGCGATTTTTGAGACCGAATCGAATACGAATCAAATAGTGCCAGAAACGAACCGAATCGAACATTAAATTCTTGTAGAACAGTTTTGGAATAATAAACAACCTTCATCACAGTAATTATAAAGCGTTCTCAACCTCTTAGTATTCTTAATGTTAGGAAGTTTCTGTCATTAGATAGTACTTTATGAAGCGTTGTTTATTAAAAAATTGTACAGAAATTCTGAGAGCAGCCTACAAATTCGTAAGCATTCTTTGGCTCAGCTGCAACCTTTCGATTTTGTTACTGAAATTTCAGTTGGTTCACTCCCCACTTTAAAGTTGGCCCACCCCGATATTTAGTAACCCACACCCAACTTTAGGTTGGCCCACTCCCAAATTTCAAGTTGTCCCAACCCATATTTCGTGGTGGCCCATCCTCAAGTTTCAGTTCACCCTCCTACAAATTTCAAGTCGGATCACCCCCTCCCAAAAAGATTTGGCAGTTACCTATGCTTGCAACTACCGCGGCTTTGTGTATCGCCGTGTGTTTGCGCACAGCTTCTCGGCAGGAACGCTAATGTATTTGGGTATGCCAGCAGCGGAAGCCAGGACACTACCCCGGCTCTGGCAGAGCCGATAAGCGCAACTTGACGGTGCATTCGCATGGGTTTGTCGCGCTTGCTGCTAAATACTCTGTGAGGGTCCGGAGACCTCCTAAACCTTCACGCGCGGGCCGCAACTATGACAGCACGACAACGCCAAGGGCTTCGACGCAGGCGCGCCTCGAGCGCCGCTTTAATTGATATTGCGATAAAGATGCGGCTGACCACACTGCTACTGTCTAGGGTTGCGGCTGAAAACTGGAAGGTGACCAGCAGGGAGGGCTAGGGGAATATGTCTGAGAGAAATAGAAGTGAGGATGGGAGAGAGGATAGATAGTATAAAAAGAAGTAGTTGCTACCTCCTAAGTTCACGGACGACGTGGCGCCGAAGGTTGAAATATTGTTCTACAGTCGCGCTGGCTCTTACAATGACAATGAAGTTTTTTATTCGTCTAATATTCCCCTTTTCCTAATTATCCTATCTTTAACTAAAAGCCTAGTTACTTTGCCTAGTTATTGTCTGTCGCACTCATGTGATTTAGCGTAACATTTACAATAACTTCATACGATCCTAGAAGTTCGCATTTACAACAACAGAAACACTATGCAGTAAAGGCAGCACTGCTGCACATGAGTTCAATTTGGTTTTATGTTTACAGTCTTCCCTGTTCTGTTGTCTATATGCATTCTTTCTGTGTCTTGCCCTCCTTCGTCCCCCACCCTCGTTCGCCCTTCGCTTTATAGAACTGGAAGACCTCGTGCCTCATACTGTGGCAGTGTTAAGTTTCGGTTCAACAACACCGCCAACAGCAATGAGAAAATCATGATGACCTGAAACACAGAAAGAAATAAGCCAGACGGGATATAGTTGCAGCATAATCGCTTACGTGGAAGAAGGTTCTCTCGAAGAAATGCTTCTGCACGATCATGAGAAGTGCGAGGACGTAGCAGAATGCGGGCATGCGCAGGGCGGCCAAGGCAAGGAACGCAGCGTGCTGTCCCAGAAAAGCGAGTGCCACTTCCCAGCCGAGCCGGACAGCCACAAAGAGCGATGTGTAGACAGCGTAGAACGCCGGCACTAGCTGAAAAGACAAATGGAAATCAGTGTTGGGAGGGGGGGGGGATGAATACGAAAATACTTGGGGCAGAATTCACCAATCTTTTCCTTCGTAACTACTCTTTTGCCGATGGCCAGCCATCTGCCCAGACTATAATACTGACTTCATAGTTGGCTGCAACTTGCTCTTACGAACAAATCTATAACGTAGGAGAATTGTGTGAATGCGGGACATTAGGCCGAATTTACTAAGCTCTTGGTTCGTAGGTGCCCATTGCCACTGCCCGATAGGCTTTAGTAATCTCATGTCCTGCATCATGTTCGACTAGAACTCGTTTTTCCTAACAATTCGGGCCTAAGAGCTTTTTAGCTCGCATTTACGGAAACCTATGCTAGACTTGCTCTTAAGTCGAAATTGCAGCCAATCGCGATGCTGCGCATATTATTAGTGAGGGCAACCAGCCAATGGCCAAGAGCAGAATGCGATCCCTTGTGAATGCGGCCCCTGTCCTGTATTCACCGTAAAGCACTAACGCTAAAACTGTTCCTAAGGTTAGATGTCTGCCTATTTTGATGCTTCGCATATCATTGGCGATGATTGATGGCCAGACGGACAACCCTTACGACCAAACCACTTTTCGAATTCGGCCCCTGCACGCTCTCAAGACACTTAGGACAAGCATGATACTAGTTTAGGCATGTACATAATATGGCTTTATAGAAATTCTGGGCGTAGCTCTCGTGTTGTTACGGCAGCTTATGTTTTTATTCACTGTTATTGCTAGAACACATGAAAAGTAACGAGAACCGAACGATCGCACACAGACGCCGCAGCGCTCCGCAGATCTGCGCGTGTCTTCCTATTTGTGTACTCGCGCTAAGTATCATGTACTCCAACTGGCATATCACTTTATGGAAACTTTATCTCCTGTCTCGGTATAGCGGTATAGCTTATAAAAGATGACCTTAAAGTCCACACTGATTTTCGAATCCACGGCGGAACCGCGGATCACCTTACGTCGATATTGTGTCGAGAATTTCAGTGTACTTATGAGCATCTAAATTTCAATTCCGCTACATTATGTAGCAGTATTTAGATGCCTACAATACAAGAAATGCAAATGTGCCATAGGCGTTATGTTGGAAAAAAAATACAGAACTCTCGCTAACGTAGTATCTGATTACAAATCGATGTTCTTGCGCAAATGTTGACAATTTCCATTGCTGACCATAGTTCAAGCTTCGCACACCAAAAGAAGGGGGAAAATATGCGCCGCCAAACACTGTACTTCTGCATACATGATGTGGGGCTATGCGTATGAATCTTCTTCTGACGCAGTTTTATCACTGTACTAGAAAACCGTTAAACACCATGTTGGAGTGCTTCTTTCCATCCCGTAGCCAATAGAATGGCTCATCTTTGGCATCTAAGATAGTGCCAAAATAAAAAAAAACAGTCGCAGCTTCCCTCAAAAGGCAAATCACCGATTGCTGTAGCAAATTAGTAGACAGTAAGGACAATAGCATTATCGGCCATGTAAGCTGGCAAACATTCGCTTACTAAGTAAATTAACGAACCTGGTGTCACGCGCGCAGAAGGGAACATGATCATATCTTACTCGATGACCGCGGAAACTCAATGTCAGAACGCTGGAGGGAGGAAGCGCGGCAGTAGCAGCGAGGGAATTAACTTTCGTGCTGCCTCTCGCTTCAACGCGAACTAATATGCCAAAACTGTAGTGCACACGAAGCTATCAGCACACTGGGCTCTCTGTACCCATCGTAGAACGCTTTCAAAATAGGCTCCGCGTGGCCGCGTCATATGCAGCGGCCAGTGATTTAGAACGCCCCCGTCCCCTTTTTTTCTCCCGGTGCGTTGCGCGCAACGAAAGACCCGCTTTCCTCCCTTGTGTGCTCGAGATCGAGCCGCCATCGTCGGCTGACGCTCGCGCGCTTTCGCTCGCGCATACACATACGGTGCGTGGCGACGTTGTTATGGCCCTTGAATTTTGTACAAAACATCATGGCGACGATGACGGCAAAAGTGCGCTTGAAGTATCCATATAATTGAAATCTAATTAAAAACTTATAGCGAGACTGCCATGCTGTTTTATACTCTGTCAAGACAAATTGACAGCTCTCTCCACATCGATACAGATAATGTCTGTCTGTCTATCTATCTATCTATCTATCTATCTATCTATCTATCTATCTATCTATCTATCTATCTATCTATCTATCTATCTATCTATCTATCTATCTATCTATCTATCTATCTATCTATCTATCTATCTATCTATCTGTCTATCTGTCTGTCTGTCTGTCTGTCTGTCTGTCTGTCTGTCTGTCTGTCTGTCTGTCTGTCTGTTTGTACACGTGTGCTTGTGTAAGTGTACAGGCTTTGTCAAAACTATACAGGCTACTCTGCGCCTTGCCCATACATTGCGTTCGGCTGTGTGCTTCGGTTCTCCTGGCGCTCTCAAAGGTCAATAAGAGAGTTATCTTTTTTCCCATGGACATTGATACTGTTTACATAATACAGAAATTCCTTTAAACAGACGTAAACAGCTTTTCTGTCTTAGGCAACGTAGCCCGTGTGCATTTTACAAAGAATCTACGTACGCAAAGTAGAAACATGGTATCTTGCTTACTGACGGTGCGATGCCCGCGGTTGCCCTGCCCAGCAAAGGGTGCAGAATGAACCACTTCCAATTCGACGTAACAACAGATCGCACAGTCGTCCAATCCCAGTTCGTGTCATCCTGTTCAATGAAAGCCATTACAAAGATTGTCAGTAGATGGTATCCACGCATTGTCGAATTAACAAGAACGCCGAAATATGAGAATTCCAACCCCGTAATTGAAAAGGACTTAGTGCATAGCAATAATTTGTAATAATGAACGCTGACCACTGTATTGATTTATCTAGTATAATTGAAATTACCACTCACCCCCACCCCCCCGAAAATTGCAAGGAGTAGCATAGACATCGCTCGCGACTCTCAACTTATTCTGGCCCCCTTGACTTCATAGTGTGTTTCGGAATCTGTAAACACAAATAGAATCTTTGATACATTCCTCGTCTCACTGCAACTGCCGTGGCTTGAAAGATGAGCCATCAGCGCGTATTCAGAAAAGTAAATTTTATCGCCACGGCATCGCAGTGTAATGTAAGTAGCGTCGACTAGCCGATGGCAAAACGCTTTTTGCGAGCTAAAGTCTTTCTTCATTTATGAGCTAGACCACGCAGTTATCTGTGCCCGTAGTTCCAAAACTTCTCTTTGTAGGAGCCTTTTCTCACTGGTCTGCGCTTGAGTGCAAGGCAGTCGTGATATCAACACCGTGATAACGAGGTGAGCACACGTGTGATGGCCAATCGCGGACAACATTTGCGTATGGGAGTTTTGTATGGGAGTTTGATAGCGCGAAGAACGTTGTTTATCAGTTTCATATGATGTGGGGTCATGTGTACGTAGGGCAAACTGCGAGATGCATTAACACGAGGTTAAGGGAACACTTGTCTAGTATGAAAGGTCGCCCTAGTACGCATTTTCCAATGCATTGTCGAGAACATGATTGCTCAGCTTGTCTTAGTAGCACCGACATTTTGCATAGGCATCAGAATCAAGCCGCAGAGAAATTGTGGAAGCACACTGGATTGAAAAACAAAAAGAAAATGCATCAGCCATCCTTCTGTTTCATTGTTGGATAGAGAAAATTCTCTTCTATCATCACATCTTTAACGCATTTTATGGTAAGTGGTTGTTTCATGCACCTTACTGCTTTTATGTCGACCGGGTGGCTTTGGTCCACGTCTATTTATCACAAGTATTATATGTACTATAGACGTGTTCCGTTGACTAAATCGCGCAGATCTGTGGGTATTATATGCGCTATAGGCGTGCTCTGTTTAGTAGATCGCGCAGATTTGTGGGTATTTAAACAGGTAGTTCTTGAAAAATAAAAGCAGCTGTTAGAAAGCGCTCGTCCTTGTGTTGTTCCAATTCATCGTCCCTGTTTGTTTGTGCACGAAAAGTTTTAAGATGAATCTGTTCCAACTAGGCCGACTCGCAGTTATGCTTCATATCATAATGTGCAAAAACTCCTCTTTTTCTTATTTGCATGATATAACGAGATGTTGGCGAACAAATACGGTGCCGGCTAATCCTTGGCTCTCGAACATGTGGTGGGTGCGAAGCAGAGCTGCAACATTTAACATACAAGAATTTACAACATAGGTACAACAAGTTGCGCTGTCACAATCATGCAAGTGAACAACAAAATGACGAGATTGCAAAGACCAACCTAAAATGATAATACGAACAACAGTGTCATATGACAAATAAACACCCCAGCAGCGATGCTCGATATCGCCACAATAATATTGCGTTTACACCTTGACAATAAAAATAAAGATTTCTCTTATAAAATTTTTTTCATGCTTTCCATTCCCACAGAGCTCGGCTGGAATTTGGCCGAGCAATGTTGTAAATATGGCTGTAATATAAGAATGCAAAACTGCGCGATCCTTTACAGCTACTTTGTTGAGTGCCCTCGAGAGATTTGCCGACCTCTCTGCCTTTCTGTAGACAAATTTACCTCTCTCTACCTCTCAAGAGATTTGTGAAGACGGAGTAAAAATAACGTGTTCAAAATAATAATGTGCAAGCCATCGACAGTATCACCGTCAAACATGAAATTGCAATATCTGAGGATTGAGCGAAATAATAATACCTGAACGTGCATGCTCGCGAAATTATGGTTCTCTGTGGCATCTTGTTTCCCAATTAACTGCCAGGGAAAACATCGTTTTTTTTTTACAATCTTCGTATTCTTCTGTTCATGTGTACTTTTTTGTATATATTCTTTTTTGTATATATTTTTTGTATACATTAGCACATGTACCTAATAAAGTCAATTCGAAGTTAGCGCTCGTCATTGTTTCTCGTCCCCTGCTATTTGTTCATTTTCTGCGCTACACTGCGTACCGACTAGACCAAACCTACGTTTTAAGTGCTTCATTTTATTGTGCATGTATACTCACCTGTTTTCGCTGAAGGCCATACGGGCTCCGTCTGAACCCACCTCGCTTTTCTTGCTGGAGGAAAGCATCTAATAAAGAAAATATCGAAGAAAGACAGTTGTGAAAGAACTGCTGTGACCTTTCATTTGCATAGTCTTTTGTGGCACTGCGTACACAAGTGTACTCGCCAGGATGACACCTGGTAATTTCAGGAAATAAACTCGCACACAATTATCACTGGAAATGAAGCGAAAAATGTGTAGACCAATCGAGCGCTTAATCACAGTTCTTAAAATGGTCCCCCAGTCTCGCAGGCGTTTGTTTCAGCTTGGGAACAGGAAAGAAGTGCTTCTTATTTACAACAGAAGTGATATCGGTCAGAAGTAGCCTGCCCATCAGTGTGCAACTTGAATGTAATTCTGTATTTTGATCGTTCGGGTCTTGTTTAATTCGAAACCTTCGCAGATTGCGAGCTACGCTGATCCAGTAGCCGCAATCCGTGAAACCAAAGCGTTAGTGCTGCCAAATTCTGTCGCGCTACAACACTGGACTGGAGAACGTTATTGTGGCCCTTGGGGACGCGCTTAGCGCGGTGCGGGCGCCTTCCACGTGTAGGGACCGACAGGGAGTTCCTGGCGACCGCTTCGCGGGCCTGCTGGACGGCCCATTGCTGGTCGGCGAGTAGTAAACGTATGAGGCACTTCTCACACTTGTCTGAGGTAGAGTCGGGGAGAGCGTTTCTTCACTGACAGTGCATGTGTGCGAGTGTCGCCGTGTCTCCGCACGAGGGGCACGTGTCACTGGGGTGCGAGTCGAGATAGAAAACGTGTAATTTGGCTGGGTTTGGGTACATGTGCGTCTGTAGTAAGCGTAGCGTTAGCGCCTGCGGTCTGTTAAATTTGGGGAGTGATGGCGGAAACGTGCTGCTAAAAGTTGTTCTTCAATATTGGCTCTGATATGCCAAGTGCATTAAAGAAACAACAACGAGGGAAGGAAAAGTGCGCGTGGATTTAGGTGGTTTCAGCATGTCTATAAGTATCGGGCTCTCGTATTTTTGTTCTTTTTAAGAATAATCATATATACGTATATATAAACGCAGGGTGTTTCAGCGAACACTTTCAAAAATCTTTAAAATTTGCCTGGGGCAGATATCACAATTCTAGTTCATGAGCTCGTGTACTCGAAGCGGAGGACAATACATGCGCAAAAAATTGAGAGGCGAAATGTACTATTTATTGCACATTAACGGATTAAGTTTTTAATTACTTACATTATGGCCCATATTGCAATTTACAAATTATATCCGCGGAGTTCGCAAGGTGGATCCACTTGGAACCAATTTTCAAGATGACATCAGTTTCGAGATATAGGGCGCTATAACGTAAAACTATTCCAAACTTTTCTATTCTAATTCTGCAATCAGCCCACCGCGATTGGTCAAAAACTTTTTTGGACCACCCTCACTTCACCTGTCTGTCACGCGACGTCGCGAAAACCGCGATAGCTCCCTACTTGATATGACGTGTACACACTGATTATGCATAATTTGACCGAACAAAAAAAATATAGTTATTTCTGATTCGGCGCCTCTTTCCATTATCCCTCGGCTATTGGTCAAAAGTTTTCGGTCTGCACCTACTTCACCTGCCTCTCACGAGATGCCACAATACCGCAAAAACTTACCGCGTCAAAGTGACGTGTACGCGTTAAAGATGCATTAATATGCAAAAAAAAACTGAATTTTCGTCAAAATTGCTGCAGTCTGCCCCGTTACGAAATGAATAAAAGATGGCTGCCGCCGATCGCCCAGGCACTCGCTACTCGCCCCTGCCGGAAAGCATGGGTTTATTTGTGTGTAACAAAACTTTTCGCATGGTCGTGTAACGTTTTCGAGAACTTTCGGCATGTTTACGACCTCATTCTGACAACTCTTCTTTGCTGAGGACCCGTTTTAGCCTCATTCTTAAGCTTCCGTTGCATGCTGCCGCGATTGTCGACGAGCCATCGTAAGCTAAGTAAGAGAAAGCGGACCAATCGCAGACGCCGGCACAACCTTCTTCATCCGGTTGTCTATATTCAGTGCTATGACTCAGCTCCATTGAATCCCTCTCAACTTTAGCATGCTCCTCGCCTCTTGTGAGCTAATTAGATAAGACAAGCCGCTCAATGCAGGAAATGTTCGTTTTTCAAGCAAACAAAAGTGACCTCCTATGAACGAGGAGAGCATTTGATTAGTTTGTTCAGACAGCCGTGCAGGTGACCGCCCGATGCTGGCGTCGGCGGTTACGCAAATTTGACGTCACTAAATTGGAATAAAAACATATTGGAATAGCTTTGTGCTATACGGTCCATAAGTTCCCGAACTTTTGCGGAGAAATGCATTGGCGTTGCAATTAATTTGTGAACAAAACGTCGTTTCATGCACTGAAGCACACAACTACAATGCGTGTGAGGCCCGCGCTGACCTCGATCACATTATCTGGCAATGCCCCAAAGCCTCACCCACCAACACCTTCCGCACTAACACTACACGTATCATAACTACGGCCGAGCAGTGGGAGACTCGGCTGCTCAGCTTGGACTCAGAGGAGCAGCTCTGGGCCGTCCGGATGGCTGACGACGCCGCCAGAAAGCAAGGACTAGCCATCGTCTGAGGAAGGGGGGGGGAACGGGAGTTCGTCTCCCAACCCCCCCCCCCCCAACCCCTGGACCTCATCAAAGGCATAATAAAGTTTTATCTCTCTTCGGAAAAAAAAATTAATTTCCCTTCACTTGCCATCTATGCTAAGGCGATAACTAACACAAAAGATTTGCGTTTTTCACTATACACCAGTCAGCATTCGGTGGGTGACACACGCAGCTTATGCCGATGGAAGTAGCAGGTTACAATAATACAGTCATTGTCATCACTGTAACAACATGCAAATTAGTCCGAGCGCATTTTTAGATAGATAATAAGTCCCATACGCTACTGCTTGAGGGAACTTCTACTCAAGTCTGAAAGCATTGTGGAATTGCACATGACGGAGAAATCCTGCCAACACTGATAAATTAAAAGCCTGCGTACGAGCACCGGCTAGAATCAAGCCAACCGCCACATGAGCTTAGAGAGCGGATTATGACACCGAGCTGAAAAATAAAATATCAACCAATGTCGAGGCTAAAGAAGAGAAGGTCGACGTACATGGTTGGTCAAGTGATTCATGACTAAAAGTAGATTATATGTCGCCGTTTTGTGTCACTTAAAAGGTATCGTTCACTTTATTCGCATCTTAATCACACAGTATTTCACGTGCAATTACGATGATGCCTATTGGCTCTTATTGGTCATCCAACACAGCAGACACTCGTTCTTCTTCAGACACTACCCTTCAGAAGTCTCGGCAAACACGCTCCTGCGTTGGGCTACTCTTAAACGTTAGGATCCCCCAACACCGATCCACGTCCTAGGGCGCCTGTCGGGCACGATACGAATTACGAATTTGGACGATACGGGCCTCGCGAGCTGCTGCCGTCTTGGCGTACCTGGCGCGTGCTTAATGCGCAACGTCGCTCTCATTGGCCCGTTGAACGCACGCATCCTCGGGGCGCTTGCGTTTCCCCTCTTCTGTGTCGACAGCTGTCTTCAGACGGGGCGCGGCGCGTTGCCTGTGACGTACTCGGCGTCTGGGCGAGAGTTGCGTGGGGCCAGTAACGCTACGCCGCTTGCGCTGTGATAGCCGAAATATCACTCCCTCTTTACTTCGACGCGTCCACCGCCAGCTGCTCTCCTCGGAGCATGCGCAGAACGATCGCCAACCCTCGCGCTGCTTTGAACTGCTGTCTCCAGACATCGTCGAAGAGGCGTGGGCGCCTCTTCTTTTTTTCTTCGCGCAATGCATTGTGGGTCGTTGCAGTCCGCCCGGCGAACCCGCGGACGAAGCCAGAGCCATCTCGACGTCGGGCAGGTCAGAGCGCATTGGCCGCGTCCGGTTACGTTGGCTGCGCAAGTGTGTCGATCTCCCGACTCTTTAAGGATTGAAGGCCGCTTTTGGTGGCCACGTTGTTCCAGACGGTACGGCAAGAGTTCGAGATAATACAACGTCGCAGAAAGGCATTTTGCGCGAGTCATCTGAAGGCGTCAGGGAAGGCAGTGCGGCGCGCGATAATCCCCCCCACAAAAGAATGAAAACGAAGCGCGGCGGACGCGCGTGCCAGCCCAGCCGCTGCGTAAAACAATGGCCCTTACGCGACGGAGCCGAGAAAACGACGCCCAGTGGACGTTTAGTCTACGAGCACAGTAGCCACGTCAGGCAAGGCTGCATGTCAGGCCAGCAGATATGATGGGCCGTGCATGCGCACCGCTGATCTAGCGGCCCTCTCGACAGCAGGCACCGCGTCGGTAGACGGCGCGTCGATGCAGTTTCGCACGTGCTCCCGTGGTCCGTATACTATTGCTCACGGGTGTTCGTTGCCTCTGTGGGACTCGAACGCTTTCAGCATCTGTCGTTTGCGTTCATTGTCTCCGGACACACGGGTGCAGCTACCGCCTGGGTTACCACGACGTGAACAGACTATGCTGTACCGTCTGTGGATAGGCGTTGCATTTACGAACTGGTATGCTTTCCTTATTGCAATAGCCAACGGCCCCACTTGCGCCGCATGCAACATCGATGAGACGCTCGCACATATTATGTGGGTCTGCCCGCGATATAGTGCTCAGAGACAAGTGCTGCGCAGAGTACTGGACGAGTTAGACAATCGTCCGCTATCTGAACTGAAAGCTTCAGGTCAGTATTCCCGCAGAACAGCCACGCTAAAGGCCTAACTCGCGTTATTATTGTTCCTGCGGTCTGCGGGGCTTCACGATAGACTGTAAGAACGCCGACCCCTACCGCTCTGTAGTGTACGCGGTTTGGTTGTTCTCGTCTCTATTTCTTTCTATCTCCCCTTCCGCTCTCTTTCTCTTTTTATTCCCCCTTCACCCTTCCCGCCGTGCAAGGTAGCCAACCGGAACTGCCTCTGGTTAACCTCCCTGCCTTTCTATGCATCATTTTCTCTCTCTCTCTTTTTCTGTCTCTCTCTATTCTTTTTCGCTCTTGGCCTAAATTTTCGCAGAGCTGTAATTGTGTCACGATTTGCCGCTGCGGAAGATTTACATCAGCAACGAAGTAGAATATACTTGGTTGATGCAGGGTTAGCTCTGTTTTTGGCTGGTTGATCTCTGCGTCACCAGGTGGCTGCACCTGTCAAGCCGCTCACATTTACGCCTCCCACCTACCCGCCAATACGCCCAGTCCACTTGCATTTACCGGAATGGCGGTCAAGCTAAAGCTCTCGAACATTCTGTTAACGTACCGTGTGTGCTTTTGCTACCTGCTTGGCTCTCCCGTTCAAGCCTTCAATGGCTTTGGCGGGACCGAATAAATGTGTTTATTAGTGGCAAGTATTATTATTATTATTATTATTATTATTATTATTATTATTATTATTATTATTATTATTATTATTATTATTATTATTATAGACGTTCTTGTTCTGGTCAACGTGACGTAGCGTGTGCATGCTCACACTACTTCGGACTACATGCGCGACTTTACCAATTCCTCGGGGTCAAATTATAGTCTGGCGTTTTCATCCTGCCAGGTAGCAGCCGGCGAAATCTGGCACGTCACGCCTGCAACGCCAGAATCGCCGAACATTTTCCCCTGTTATAGCTCGGCACGTTGAACATAGCTCACAGCAGCGGGGCGCTCAGCTGTTGACGCAGCGCATGCGCACAAGAGCGGGGCGATCTGCGTTGGGGCCAGAATCTGGATGCGTCAGCGGCTTTTAGCTTTGTGCGGGCTGTGTGCGCTCGGCGCTCACTTTGCGTTGAAGCGATAGATCACTTCGCTCGCTGCTGCGGCCGCGCTTCCTGAAGCCATCGTTTGAGTGCCCGTGATCGTCGAGTGGGATGTCTACATGTTTGCCGTGCGCGCAGACAGCTGGCTTGTTAATTTACTTAGCAAGGGAATGTTTACAAGTTGATATGGCCGATGAATGTACTATCCTCACTTCGTATGGATGTCTGCTAATTTGCTATGACAATCGGTGCTTCGCCTTTCAGGGGAAACTGGGACTTTCTTTTCATTTGCCGAATGCGCAGACTCAGCACGCTCTCATCAGTGAACCCGACCAGCGGGCCAGCATACTGCCATCAAGCCATCCAGCACGCGATGCGCTCGGTTCTACTAGCTTCGGCGTTAGGGATGATATGCTCTACTCCCCCGCTGGTCGCGCCATAACACGCCGAACGCCGCCGGCGAGGCTGTCTGCGCCAGACGTTAGATCGTACGAACGTCTGCATTCCACCGGCGTTTACGCTTTGTACGCACTGATGCACCGCGAAGCGCGAGGGTTTCTTCAAAGCCCGCCACTGCATCGGGATCCCTGAAGCCGGCGCACCACTTTCGCCTCGGCGTGCGCTCAAGGATGACAGCGAACAAGCGCGCTCAGAAGTGTTTGGCGCTCTACAACACTTCCCTCCCCCAAAGTTTATAGAGTGCTTCCAAGGTAAATATACCTGGTAGCGAAGCTTCCATAGGAGCCCATACGTTCAAAACATGGCGGTCCATCGGCGGTTCATGGGGCTTAGCGCCATCTGTATGTGGTGGGAACACTTCCGGCGGAAGAAAAAATAATGTGACGCCATGTCCGTTAAAAGCAGAAGTGACGTCATTTTGTTTTCGAAGGCGCGAAATTTGTTTTGTTGTCCTTCCTTTGGAGCTATATATTCAAATGCCCCGCCATTCGACATGATGGGCGTTTCGAGCTTTCAGCGTGGAAAGCGATGCAGGAAGATGCCAGCCGTACGGTTGTCGAAATCGCATCCCTGCACAGAACATACTTTCTTTGGAAGCCGACGAAAGCTTTAGGTGTAGAGTGCTGATCCTATTGTCGGATACCAAGTCCATCGGCCAGCGCAGTCTCACGAAAACAACTACACAATTATCTGGCGGTCGTAACCCACTCCTTTTAACTGAACAGATTAAGAAGCGATGAAGCTACCCACGTCACCAAATTCAGACAAACTTCGACAAGCAAGAAAGCACAAACTGTGAGGGGGGCGTATTTCAACAGGTGAACTTTACGAGTGCGCCTTTCTGCCCATTTCAAGACGTGCATTGCATTGCGATTGATTGTGACGTCAACGCCCCCTGTAGCGATGGGCGCTGAAAATAAATGCATTTATTAATAATAATAAAATTAAACTTGTATTTTCTTAACTCGTCACGAATATATAAAAATGACTAGGAATTTTATTTTCGTTGAATGAATCTAACTGTGTCTCGCTTGAATTAAAAAACGCGTTTTTCTTTTCCAATGTTTGTTCCCTCCAAACATAGTCGCGCTTCAATCGCTGCTCCCATAACCCCCCATGCTGATGTCGGTGACAATCTGTACTGAACCGCTTTTCGCCCGAAGCTTCGCGACCTATTTGAATCGACCTTGGTGCTTCTATGTGCGCTCCCTCGCTTTCACCGTGCGCGGCGGCGCATGCGCCGCGAGGCCCTCCTATTCGGATGGATGGCTGGATGTTATGAGCGTCCCCTTTGGAACAGGGCGGTAGGTTGCGCCACCAAGCTCTTGTTACTTTATTGGCTAATGTCCTACCTATGTTAAAGAAATAAAAAAAAATAAAAGAAAGAAATCCGCGATGAATTCCCGTAACCGAAGTTTCTGAACCCCTATTGTGCACTTTGTTTTTGAACGCCTCCGTTGTTTGTCGTTTCCCTACTTTGTTTTCCACCAATCATCCAATCGCCTCTTACTAATCGCTATTGCGGAGTTGTTTCCTTTTCCCCTGCCCCCACTGAACCGAAGGGCTTCAAGGAGGCCTGTGATTCCTCAACCACTGGGCAGATATCTTCACATTCTAATACAACAGGCTCCATCGTTTCCCTAGCTTTACCACAGCAAGCACATGCTCCTTCTACCTTCCTATATCTCGCTTTATAAGTGCGTGTTCTAAGGCATCTTGATCTCGCTTCGTAAAGTGATGAGCTTCCCTTTGAGTTATCATAAGTTGTTTCTTTGCTTGTTTCGTTTTTTTCCTATTAGGTAGTTGCTCATTGCAGGTTTCTTTTGCATTGCTGCCAGCGATGAGATTATCTCAGCCTCTCTGACTTTCCGTTTGACGTTCTTTGTTGCTGTGTTACTCGCCGTACAGGCCGCATGATTGCTGGTACGCTTCCTAGTTCTTTTCCTCCACTGTGAATCAATGTTATTCGTACACAAATACCTGAATATTCTCAAAGCGCATTTACTTTCTTTCATATTCCTCAGTCACTCTCCATAATTAATTTTACTGCGAGCTTCCCTCATTTCAAGACTTGTACAGTCCATATCGCCCCTGCAGAGCTTCATTAATAATCTTCCCGTGAGAGCCCAATGCGAGGATTCCCACTGACCTTTGGTTGCCATCGAGTCCGTATTGCGTCCCTGATCTCAAGCAAACAACCGCGTTTCCGAATGCAATGTCTTGGTACCATTACACTTTTCCACATTCCCCGGAGCACTTCGTACCTATTGTACCCCGACAGCGCTCCGTGTTTCATTATGGCTGCACTTACCTATCCCTTTACTGTTATTGTATTTTTCCTGTGTTTCCATATATCTATTACTTTCGTTTATGCATATACCAAGGTATTTATATTCTTTTACGCGAGACATTTCCCGGCCCTGTATTCGCACTGGATGCTCAATCTTTTCATTGAATACCATAACACCGGATTTTCTAACGCTAAATTTCAAACCTCACCTCTCGCCTTCCTGCCCATAGATATTAGCCAGACGTTGCAAATCACTTTGCTTGTTAGCTAGCAACACAATATCATCCGCACAAAATAAACCTGGAAGCTGCTGCTGTATTACTGTACCCCCTTGTTTGTATGAGAGATTAAACCCGATATTACTTCGTTCTAGCGCTCTCTTCATCCTGACCATGTACATGTAGTAGACATGTAGTGGGGATAAAGGGCACCTGTTCTACCAGCTTTTCGGTTTCTTTTTTCCTTGCCAACGAACATGTTGTTTCTCCTTCCGTATTTCTGTCGTTATTACGCTTTGAAGCTCACTATATCCCCACTCTTTACTTGGCCATTTGCCGAGTTCTACCTCGACTCTTGTGACTATATTTGTTATTTGCTCAGTGTTCAAATTAAGACTGGCCATTTTGCACTTCTTTCTCTCTTTTCCCACTGCTTATCCCATTTTCAAAATGATGTGTTTATGGTCAGTCCCTATGCTGCTATACCCTTCGTCGTCAATGACCAGTTCGCTCAACTTATTGTGAATTCTTTCTGTCATCAGACAGTAATCACTGCTCGATTGATGGTTCCTCACTTCCCACGTGATCTGCCTTTCACACTTAGGCCCGGTATTCACGATAACGAGATCGTGTTGCTCGCAAAGATCTAGCATTGACTTCCCGTTGTTGTCGGCATAGCCATATAGATCCTGTCTGTGGGCATTCTTTTCACTCATAGCGTAGTTTCCGCATCATTACCGGAACCATTAAAATCAGCACTTATGCACTCCACTAACTCTTGATTCTTATCAATGCAATTATTTCCGGTCTACAAGTACGTTACAGCAAGCCAAGTTTTTTTCCCACTCATTGTACCTGATAACTAAAGATGTTCTTGACATTTTGAATTTACTGTTTGGCATTTGGCTCCCTGATGGATGAGCATTAAACGCGGACGCTCCACGCCATCTGGTGGAGAGCGAGGCCGCCAAGTTAGATGGCTCTTGGTGGCGGTACGGCAGGGGGCGACAGTGACACAGAGGTTAAGATTTTTTATGGGGTTTTACGTGCAAAAACCACGATCTGATTATGAAGCATGCTGTAGTGGAGACTCCAGAGATTTGGACCACCTGGGTTTCTTTAACGTGCACCTGATTCTAAGTACACGACGGTTCTCGCATTTCGCCCTCATCGATATGCCGCCGCTGCGCCCGGGATTCGAACCCGCGACCTCCCGCTTAGCAGCCCAACAGTTTCGCCGCAGAGTCTCACATTCCACCACTCTTAGACTACCTGCTCTCTTTATTTATTATATCCGTAGTTGGGGGGGGGGGTGCGGGGGGGCTGACTACTGCTATGTATTATCGGCATCCCGGGGTATCATTTAATATCATTGTAAATGTTCACATAACATCTACAAATCACCATACTGACCATTTATTTCTAGAAGTGGTTACAAGATACCCAGATACCAGATAAGTCTAATCCTTTTGAAGTCGTCTAGGAAGGCTGTGTCTTCAGAAAGACTCCCGGCTTGAACTGGAAGGTTGATGCGTTTACAGGTATTTTGGTGGAACTTTTAAAATAAGGCCGTTTGTATTTTTTAGCAGACCGATACCGTCACTGTACCTCAGGGTTTGTTTGAGAATATCTCACTATCTGGCCGCACCTCAACCAAGTACCTCAATCAAAGCTCCACATCCCACTTGGCCCGGCTTGGATGGTTCGAACGGTTTCTCGTGGCACACTTTCAGCGAGCGCTGGAGCGTGGCCAGAAAAAACGCCCTGGAATAGGGGCGTTGTGTCCCTTGCTGGAAGCAGTTTTTATCCTAATAACTCAAGGAAGGCAAACGTGTGTGTACAAAGTCGTACAAATTTTAGTTCTTGAAAGTTTTTATCGTTATGACTACTATAATAAGAATTAAGTGTGCAAATAGCCTATTAGGAGGCTGGCAACGAGTCCTTGCAGATGTACTTCCGTCGCAATATATGTTTCTGATGTTATTCAGCACAATTTTTTGTTAGTTTTTGAGATTTGAGATTTTGAGATTTTGAGATTTGAGATTGTTAGTTTTGAGATTTGAGTTTGATATTTTAGCTTTATGAGCTTTGCATAACTTCGGCAGGCTTGTGGTACAACTGAAGTGTTGAGGGGAGCAGTCTAACCTAAGCAAAGTTTTCTAAATAGTCCCCAGACATTTTTTTTCTGTGGAATAATACAGATCGAGTCTGTGGAGAACGTGTAGACTAGTGCACTCATCCTTATCAACTGACGTCTGTAAAGTGTCTGCAAAAAATAATGTCACCTGGAAACTTGGGAATATTTTGGTTATTTGTTTCTACAAACAGTACATCAGCTGTCAATACCTAATAAGAAATGTTTGTAGGGAGGCAAATATGTGCTAAAGCAAGCTTAGGACAAATGTATATACTACCTATACTGCACCCGTTCGAGGGTGCAGTAGGTAGTACTGCATCGTCAAACTGCACCCGTTTCAGATACCCTGTCATTGCTGCGGTGAGCGAACTGATCTGGCTAGACAGTTGTCGTGTCGCTGCTACTTCACGCTGTTTGAAGGTTTCCGCAGTGTCACTATTCACTGTACACTATGCACCACACTTGCCCTTAGTTATCACCGTGCAGGTGCTATCGTCACGGAGCAATGAACTGTTTGACTACATGGTTTGATGCAGGCATGTGAAGAAGCCTACTGTGGTACGCGGCTGATGAACTCTCTTAAAACACCTCGAGGTGATTCACGGGCGCCAAGCGTCGCTCGACGAGTGCCAGATCCGCCCCTATTGATTAACTATTTAGGCATGCACTTTTCCATCACATGATTGAATCGCCTGTCAGCAGTGACGTCATTCAAAAGGCTGACACGAAGGAGCTTCATGCCTACGTGAAATATATGTCTGGCATTAAAGAAGCATAAGTGCATTTCATGGCAACTGTATATGTAGATGAGCAGATGTTCGAGTCTGTGAGAAGGGGTAGGATTCGAGCAGACACAGTGGGCGTTGCCTGCAGGTCCACTACGCCGGTATCGAGAAATTTGGTTGCCAGATTCAGCCAACTACGTTGGCTGCCGGCAGGCGAAAGCGGAAGTGTGGCCACACACCTTCCGTTTAGCGATTCTTTAGGCCTTTCCACCAACAGTTTCCAACATACAAGTGATATATACTCGCTGTATCGACTTACTCTCTTCGTTCATCGAAAACCTCCACATGGCGTAGATCACGGCCGACGCAACGAACACCCAGTGGAACACCTTCATCCGGTTCCATTTCCACCTAGGATGGGAGTAGTTCACGATTCACTTTCACCGAGTATGAACGAACGAGCTAAGATGATGAGAAGATAAATAATTTAAAATGTTGCTGCGCTGACCAATTTACATATCACTAACAAGTATGAAACGTGCATCTTGCCTCGTTACCTTTCAACGTCAGTTTGTCCTTCTGGTTTTAAGTCCGGTCTTTCTACAACAGCCCTGCCATCTTGTGACATGTTTCTTTTGATCACAACTCAGTATGCGCGTCGCCTGGCTCTAAGTGCGACGGTGTAGAGGATCTCGTTGCTCTCTCTCGAACTCGGGAGATCGACATTTCACCATAGTACACGTCACGGCAATAATCTATTATCCCTTGTTTTCAGCGGGAAGAGAAAGTTCATAGTCAAAAAAAGAAAGAACGAAGGAAGAAAGAAAGAAAGAAGGAAAGAGAGGAAGGAAGAAAGAAAGAGAGTAAGAAAGACAGAAAGAACGAAAAGAAAGAAAAAAAAGAAAGAAAGAAAGAAGATTTCTGCGTTAGCTTGCCATCTGTCAAGTCATATCAAGCCATTTTTGAAGCCATCAAGCAATTTCGACGCCCGTGCTTCTCGTAGTGCTGTGCAAAAAAACGTAAGCAAAAAAAAATAATCGAAAGTAACGAACAAGAATTGTCAGAAGCTCGGGGATGGCGAGCAGATGCACTCGTTGCAAAGATTGATGGTAGTAGCAGTAGACAATGGTTTCCACGTATCGCGAGAAGCACATCGCAGACTCCAAGAGTATACATATCGTCAGTGGTAGTGTCTTTTCCGGTCTCAATAAGCTATTTTATTCAAATGTAAAGTCCTGCCGTAGTGAGCGCCCATTTACACTTCAACAGCTTCTCGCGCAGTTACGCTACAAGCTGAAAGCGCTTTGACGTTCGTGAGCGGAGCCGAAAATGTCAGCCGTGAAACGAACTTCAGTGGTCTTGCTTTCTCACTGCGTGTAGAGCAGGTCGAAAACGTGAAGTGTTTTCAGGATGTGCTCGACGACATTCTCCCATAAAGCCTACATCGCAGACTGCGTGCCAACACTGAATGTAAAGCAGGTCACACCCAGGTCACATCCAGATCACACCCAGGTCACACCGGAGGAAAAAGGAACGCGACGCGCCAGCGGCGGTAAAACGCTGAAGCGGCAGTGCGGCCACACCTGCTGGCGGTGCGCCGCTGTGGTAGTCACGTGACAGCGTGAAAATCTCGCCTCCAATCTTTTTGTTTTATGCTATTGCGAGAGAGAGCGAGAGAGATAACCCTTTATTGTAGGAGAGGTAGGTAGATAGGTAAATAAAAGATGTCGCGCGCCGTTTCTTTCGTCTGCTGACGGATCGGCGCTGTGTTTACGTTCTTCGAATTTCTTCCTTAACGCGCGTCGTTCCAGACGATGTTGACAAGGCCGTTGTCACTGCGATCACAATAATGTCGGAGCGCTTCCTTCTGCTGCGGCGTCGCGTGGTTTACGAGACAATGATAATGACTTGCTAGGTGTCGCCTCCGCGTCCTCGCATTCGGGGTCCGTCTTGTCGTACAGAGTCGGATATGGTGCATTGTCTCCAAAAAGAACCCTTTCCATCGAAACGTATCGGTGTCGATTCGTCACTGCAAGGAACAATCGCAAATCATCACAACCGAAAGCAAGCGCGAGAAATATGAGACCGAACCCAGCCAGCTAAAACGATGATGATGATGATATGTGGTGTTTAATGGCGCAAGGGCCAGATGTGGCCAAAGAGCGCCATGACAAGTGGTGATGTTGGCGATGTATTATGGAGATGTGACTTGGCTGTAAAGTTGCCTAAAAATAGTTGCTGTAAAGTGCATAAAATCTACGTGATATAAAATTATGGCGATGACTAATGACGAATACTATGAACATTAAAATCCATCGTAAAAGAATGACATAGAATTGAAAGTATATGAGATGGTTAAAATAGCTCGAGCACTGTTGCCTCGCCGGAGCCCTTGAAACACAAGGGCCTAGAGGCACGTGCTATACGAAAGAACTATCACAGCGCCATCCTCTGAAGAGAGGAGGCGCTACGAACATGTGGGGCTAACAACATGCAATACAACATCTTTCAGATAACTTAAAAGTGCATTGGTGTCAAATAGCGGTTCTGGGCCGAGTAACATTAATGGGTGAAGGGGAATGTGCTGCCGATATGCTAAGGGAAAATGTCTCTTTCTCTCAGATTCGGCTTCCCGACACTCCAGGAGGACGTGGAGTACGGTCAGCCTCTCCCCGCATCTACCACAGGCTGGAGGCTCACTTCCGGTTAGTAGAAAATTATGTGTGCCAAACGTGTGTCCTATTCTGAGACGACAGAATAGGACATCTGTTCGGCGCGATTTTGTAGTAGAGGGCCAGAATCCTAACTGTGGTTTTATCAGGTGGAGCTTATTATCTGTTTCCGCGTCCCAGATGCGTTGCCAGTGATCGCGCAGCCTCCTTCGCAAGAAAGGCCTCAGATCTGTGACAGGCACCGCAGAGGTAGGGTTAACATCTTGCAATGTGATTGACGTGGCCATCTCGTCCGCCAGAACGTTACCTTCAATTCCCCTATGGCCAGGGACCCAGCATATTATGATATTCTGGTTAGATGAGTACGCTTTGCACAAGACCGAATATAATTCATTAAATACGGGATTTTTATGTTTGCTGAGTGATATTAAGGCCTTCACGACGCTGAGAGAGTCTGTATAGATCGCTGCTTCTGGAAGTTTCGATTTTCTTATGTGCTTTACAGCAGAGAGTAATGCGTAGGCCTCGGCCGTAAAGATACTTGTTTCCGGATGCAGTACATCGGATTCCGAAAACGATGGGCCGACGGCTGCATAGGATACCCCGGCATTTGATTTCGAAGTGTCTGTGTAGAACTCCGCGCAGGAGTGCTTGTGCTGGAGTTCTAGGAAATGCATTCGGATTTCAGCCTCAGGAGCGTGCTTTGTAATTTTTATAAAGGATATGTCACATTGTATCACCTGCCATTCCCAAGGAGGTAAGAGCTTGGTTAGGTGCATTAAGCGATGCTCGAGGAGCGGGACATGCATTTCATCGCTAAGCTGCTTCACACGCAGCGGGAAAGGCTGTCTTATGGAGGGACGATTGCTGAAAAGTGTAGCGCACGTCATATCGGTAACGTTATGAAAACATGGATGTTCAGGATTGGAGCGTACTTTAAGGAAATATGTAAAGCTAATGTATGATCTCTGTAGGTGGAGAGACCATTCATTTGATTCCACATATAGACTTTGTATGGGACTCGTTCTGAAAGCGCCAGTGGCCAGTCGGATTCCCAGATGGTGGACTGGGTCTAGCATCTTTAGCGCGCTCGGGGCGGCAGAATTATACACAACGGCACCATAATCCAATCGAGACCGAATTAGGCTCTTGTATAGGTTCATTAAACACTTCCTATCACTACCCCATGTAGTCTGGGATAGAAGTTTCAATAAGTTCATTGTTTTCAGACACTTTTCTTTAAGATGTTTAATGTGTGGGACGAAATTAAGTTTATTGTCGAGTATAACACCTAGAAATCTGTGCTCTTTGTTTACAGGTATCTGATGTCCACACATTTCCAAGCAAGGATCCGGGACCAGGCCTCTCTTCCTTGTGAACAGCACACAAGAACTCTTTTGAGGATTGATTTTAAAACCATTTTTCTCTGCCCACCCTGACACCTTGTTCAAACCATGCTGTACCTGTCTCTCGCATACTGCGAGGTTACAGGATTTGAAGCCTATTTGAATGTCATCCACATAGACGGAATACAAAATGGCCGGGGGTAAGGAAGCACGAAGCGTTGTCATCTTAACAATAAAAAGTGTGCAACTGAGCACGCCTCCCTGGGGTACACCAGTTTCTTGTGTAAAAGGACGTGACAGCACATTGCCAACTTTCACCCGGAAGGTACGATTGGACAAGTAGCTTTTTATTACGTTGAGCATATTATCATGAATGCCCATTTCCGATAAGTCTCGCAAGATGCCGTATCGCCACGTTGTGTCATACGCCTTTTCCATATCGAGAAATATCGAGAGGAAGAACTGTTTATGTATAAATGCGTCCCGGATATTTGTTTCAATACGTACAAGATGGTCGGTTGTGGAGCGCCCTTCTCGGAAGCCACACTGATAGGGATCAAGCATTTTGTTCTGTTCAAGGAAATGGATCAGTCGCCGATTTATCATTTTTTCAAATACCTTACACATGCAACTTGTGAGGGCTATCGGGCGGTAGCTTGCCACTGATGAAGGATCTTTGCCTTGTTTTAGAACAGGGATCACAATGGCTTCTTTCCATGCGGTCGGAAGGTACCCTGAGTCCCAGATACTGTTGAAAAGTGTAAGTAGTGTCACTTGCGTGTCATTGTGTAAGTTTTTCAGCATTTCGTACATGATTCTATCAGATCCTGGTGCAGAGCTATTGCATGCACTCAAGGCAGCTCTCAATTCAGCAATACTGAAAGGACGGTTGTAAGGCTCATTCTCTCGGCTTTTTCTTGTTAAAGGCTTACGTTCTTCTATTTCTTTATATATGAGAAAAGATTGCGAATAATTGTTTGAACTTGACACGCTCTGAAAGTGCTCCGCAAGTGAGTCTGCCTGATCTTCCAGTGTATCGCCTTGTGTATTTACCAGGGGGAGTGAATATGTTTGTCGCCCTCTAATTCTATTTACCCTGTTCCAGACTTTGGCCTCGTCTGTAAACGAGTTAATGCTCGATAAATACTTCTGCCAGCTTTCTCTTCTGGCCAGTCGGCGGGTTCTCCTTCCTTGGGATTTTACTTGCTTAAAGTTGACTAGATTCTCTGCAGTGGGAGAAGCGCGCAGCAACCCCCACGCTTTGTTTTGTTTCTTACGAGCGATCCTGCAGTCTTCGTTCCACCACGGGACCCGCCGTTTACATGCCAAGCCATGTGCTTCTGATAAGCATTTAGATGCCATGTCTATAATGAAGGCTGTGAGATACTGCACAGCAGCATCAATTCCTAAACAAGACATGTCATTCCATGAGATATTAGTTAAGTTTCGGAACTTCTCCCAGTCGGCTGTATCGATCTTCCACCTAGGAGCCTGTGGTAGACATTCTTTTTTTATGTGTTTTTAGCAGTATGGGGAAGTGGTCGCTTCCGTAAGGATTCTTGGTGACCTCCTATTCGAGTTCAGACAGCATACAAGGGGAAACTAGGCTGAGGTCAATTGAAGAAAATGTTCTGTTTGCGAGAGAATAATATGTGGGTGTCTTCTTATTCAGCAGACACGCACCGGACGAAAAAAGGAACTGTTCAACGAGGCGACCTCGCGCATCGATACGAGAGTCTCCCCACAGGCTGCTGTGCGCATTGAAATCCCCGAGCACAACGTAAGGTTCTGGCAATTCGTCTATGAAGGACTGAAATTCATGTTTAGTTAATTTGTAATGGGGGGGTATGTAGAGCGAGCAGACAGTGATAAGTTTGTTGAGGAGAACAGCACGAACCGCCACTGCCTCAAGGGGCGTTTGTAGCTGCAAACGTTGACACGCTATGCCTTTCTGAATAACAATGGCAACACCGCCCGATGATGCGAGAGCATCATCGCGATCTCTGCGAAACGTAACATACTGTAGCAGGAAATTTGTGTGTTTAGATTTTAAATGTGTTTCCTGTAGACACAGCACTTTTGGATTGTGTTTGTGGATGAGTTCCTGCACGTCATCAAGGTTTCTAAGAAGGCCTCTGACGTTCCATTGAATTATTTGTGTATCCATATTGGAGGTCAATAAGTGCTGTGTGTACAGAAACAGAAGTAGTGATTATGGAAATTACAGAGATTAAATTACAGAGCCCTTTCGAGGCCCTGTAACGGGAGTTCTGCCCTTTCTGGAGCGTTCGAGGGAGCCTCGCCGCTCCTTAGGCGCTTGATGCGCCTTCAGGATAGGTGTAGTGTCCATTGCCTCTTGTGAGGCGCCGGACACGTGCTCTTGCGAGCGAGAAGTCACCAGGGAGAGTCCCGCCTTGGAGGGCAAGACCCCTGCGCCCACCAGCCCGGAGGTCGATGGGGCTCCCTGGGGGATTTGGCTGCGCCGGCTGTTGCCAGCGCTGGATGGGACCTGGGAGGTTGAGGCAGCCTCGGCTGCGCCCACCTTCGGGGTCGATGGGCCCTTCTCCTCGGTTGGCGGAGCAGCGCTAGCTGCAACCGCCGCGGGGGCAGACGGCGTAACTGGCGACTCACTGACTGTGGGTCGGACAGCCGCCGGAAGCCTTTGTGTCGCTGCCCCCTGACGCGTCACATCGGCAAAGCTTTTCTTGGGCAGGTATGAAACCCGCCTGCGTGCCTCTTTGAAAGATATGTTTTCTTTAACCTTGATTGTAACTATTTCTTTTTCTTTTTTCCATGATGGACAGGACCGCGAGTACGCGGCATGTTCCCCATCACAGTTCACGCAGTGGGGAGAGTTCTCACAAGTTTCAGATGTGTGTTCGTGGGCACTGCATTTCGCACAGGTTTGGCGGCCTCGGCAGCTCTGCGAGCTGTGGCCGAAACGTTGGCATTTGAAGCATCTCAGGGGGTTTGGCACATATGGCCTAACACGAAGCTTGATGTACCCGGCCTCTACAGACTCGGGCAGATTACTTGAGCCGAAAGTCAATATAAGGTGTTTTGTGTTGATTTCTTTGCTGTCACGCCTGATCTTAATTCTTTTAACATTGATAACATTCTGATCACTGAAGCCCTCCAAGAGTTCATCCTCAGTGAGCTCCAGCAAGTCATCGTCCGAGACAACACCGCGGCTTGTGTTCATGGTACGGTGCGGGGTTACTGTTACTTGGGTCTCTCCAAATGACACAAGTTTCGGCAGCTTCTCATACTGCTTCTGGTTTTGGAGCTCCAAAAGGAGATCACCACTTGACATTCTCGACACCTTATATCCTGTGCCAAAAACTTCGGTCAAAGACTTGGAAACAAGGAACGGTGAAATGGATCGAACTAGTTTGTCTGAGTGAATCACGTGGAATCGCGGAAAGTTGTGGACTTGTCGTCCGAAAAATTGCAAGAGATCTTCGGTGCGCCCTCGTTTCTGAGGGCGATCAGGAAGTTTGGGAAAAGAAGTTTCCATGAAATATATAAAAATTCGGCAACAGCGCCGACCACCCACCACGGAGCCCAACAAGGGGACGCGGCAGAGCTTGCATGCAAGTCTGCACGACGCCAGTCGTACGCCGTCACTATAACCGAATATGGTGTACCCAAGGTTGGATAGCCACACAGGGTTAACCCTTGCCGCCAGGAGAAAAGAAGTAATAAGAAGAGAGAAGGAGACAGGAAAGGTCAAACAGTGGGAGATAAAGACGAAGATTCGAAGAGGGAGAGACAGGAAAAGGCGACTGCCGATGTCCTCTAGGTGGGTCAGTCTGGAGGTGCCGTCTATGTGAAGCCGAGGCCGAAGAGGTGTGTTGCCTCCGCCGGGGGGCCTTAAAGGTCCGAACACCCAGCATCGGCTCAACCCCCAGGATCCCCTTTTCCCCAGACACGGCTAAGCCGCGCACGGCTACACGCGGGAGGGTCCAACCCTCGTGTGCTCGGGTACGTGATGTCGCAACACACCAAACGCCTGCTGACGCAGACGCCCCTGCGGGGCAGCTAAAACGAAGCGCGAACAAGAGCTGACGCGAGCAGACGACAATGCGAAACTAGTCGTTCGGGCTGACACCAGAGGCAAATGCGAATCGAGCAGTCACGTGACAGCAGTCTGCCGCGTGCACGTCACCGAAGGGCTCGCTCTCACTGGTTTCCTTCGTCCGCTGTGCGCAGCAGGCCGCGTAGAACGGGTACAAGACCGATCCCTCACAGGGCACCAAATCACTGCGGCGCGGGGGTTTTCGCGACGCGTGTTCTTCCTCTAGTGGGGTCGGGGCTTTACACGAATGTCTGTCACGTAATATTTTGGGAAACGGATATGTTGAAACCGGTGTGATGGTGTTAGTATTCTTGGTCAATGGACACGCCTTCAGAAAAGCCGGCAGGGAGGGGTTTGAACTCTGGATTGCAAAACATGCCATAAATAATTACTACGTTGCCTATTTTAAAAATATATTTGCGATTTAACGTTAATTAGCAGTTTATAGTCTGAATACTTGTCACCGCTTGTCGCGCAATGCAATGTCCGCATCTTCGAGCAATACGAACGTAGAAGCCCAACATCTTTACCTGCCAAATGCGCATCCAGTCCTTTCAACGCACAATTACCCAAGTGAAAACACAGCCCTAATTAAGCTTTTAAGATTTAGCTAGGGACTCGCAGCAGATCGTATGTTAATCAAGATTCGACCCATGCTCTTTAGTGCTCACAATGCGTAAAGGTGCGTTCTCGTTCCAGAAGTCCGTGCTACAGAAGGTGTTCCGTTAATAACAAATTTCGCAGCCCCATTTCAGCTTCTAACGCAACTGCCACCATTCGAGTTTATCCGTTCAATAATAGACCAAAGGCTATCCACTCTACGCAGTATATTACGTTCCGACAACACAACGCGTTCTTAATCAGTCATGAAAGAAAAAAAAGAAAGGACTCGTGAGGTCTTTATTGGTTTCACACGCGTTCAACCCCGTTCTGCCAACTACAACCTGCGTCAGCGCTGCTAAGAAAAATTTTCACTCCCCCAAGACTCTTTAAAGCGCCTCTCTATCAACGTACCGCTTTCACGACTAGCTTTATTAGTGTACTTACGAATGTTGTATCCCAGGCCAACTCTGAAGTTATTTCACTAAATTGTGCCGCCTTTATTCTATTACTGAATCTCTACTCGCACAGGCCTGGGCCTGTGAAAGTAAAATTCAGAAAACCCAAAATGTGCGAATAATGCGCACAAAACGATCTTACGCTACAGATGCTCATAAATAGTGAATTCTAGCCAATCCTGATGCTGGAAATATCAGCGAAGACGACTGACAGATGACAAACAGCATTTCAGAACGAAAAGCTTCATGAACTAAAGCCCTGGGGCGCCAGAACGCAATACCTCTGACATACGGGCACTCTAGGGTGTTTTAGGTAAGGGAACATATACTGGAAAGGTCTTCAAGCGCAGTGACCCACGATCAAGGAGTACTGCATTACGCCAAGGTTGATTTGCCGGAAAGGAGACCGCTCATTTACGTTTCGAACGGAAAGGGTGTTACGCTGGCACACAGCGTGCACAGCTCGTCGACACAAGAAGGAAACCTGTCCCACAAAACTACGGCGACCCATAAGTATTTTTCTTACCTTGCGAAAATGTTTTAATTTTTAGCGGCAATGCGATTTGTCCAACAACGAAAATGTACTCTAGCCATTCTCTCAGACGCTGGCATCCCGCCGTTCGTATCCCAACACAAAAGTGAAAAAGGGAGCCAGAAACGTGGGCAGTGCCATAATAAACAACATGCACAGTAAAACACCGACCGTCCATAGTTCCTGGGCCAACTTAAGTTGCTGCTAAGAACGCAAAGTCATGAAGGTAAGCGAATATGTACATTAACAGCCATCAACGATAGAAAAAAAAAAGATTTAGGTTCTAGAATCGCTAGATTGACATACATAGCAGCTTTTCTTTAAATGTTTTTTCTCTTGCGGCTCTAGCAAGCAGTGCTAACTTTTTTTTCTTGTTTTTTGCCCTAGCGTTCATCTGCGGATCCATTAAAGAGGTTGCTACGGTGCCGTGTGTCATCGACGCCACTCCTTTCAGCAAAAGGTCTCCCAGAACAGCAAAAGGGGTTTAGTGCGAAGGACGTTACTTTTATGCGTGTGTCAGAGGTCTAAAGCTATTCTAAATTGTTTCTATTACATTTCTACAATCAGGCCGCCATGGTTGGCCGAAACGCTTCGTGGCCCCCACCCTCCACTTCGCATTTCTGTCACGCGAAGTCACGAAAACCGCGACAATTCCCCATCTGATATGACACAAACACACCGATTATGCATCATTAAACCAATCAAAACAAAAATGATTATTTTCGATTCTAGGTCGTGTTTGCCATCAGCTATCCGCTTTGGTCAAAAGTTTTGAGGCTGCGCCCACTTCGCCTCTCTTTCACACGACTTCACACAACTGCGAAAAACTCCCCACATCAAAGCGACGTGTACGCATTAAAAATGGTTTGATATTCCGAACACTGGTGAATATTATTTTCGGAATAGCCGGATACTACCCCTTTCTTAAAGAAATACATGTCTGCCCATGGATCAGGCAGACACTGGCTGCATGGAGCTGCCGAGGAGAACGAATTTATTTGCGTATGATAAGCATTCGTGCGCGGCAGTATAACGTTGTCGAGCCCCTTCGGCACATTTTCGGCATCGCTCTGCCAACACGTCTTCGCCGAGGATCCGTTGTAGCAGTATTTTGAACTTTCCGTTACAGGCTGCCGCGATTTTCGATCAGCCACCGCAAGCTAAGCAAGGTGACAAAGGCTGATATGAGACGCCTGCATCATGCACCCAATTCGCTTATCTATACTTTCGCTGCGCTAGCTCGTGCCACCGAAACCCTCTCCACTCTTGCGTATTCCTCCCCTATTGTAAGCCAATCAGATAAAAAAAACCTGCAAGATGTGCAATGTTATTCGTTTTGAAAGCAAACAAAAGTGGCCTCCTATAAAAGCGGAGAGCGCTGGACTGAAAACAACGCTGCGGGGGAAAGCCGAATGCTTCCATCGGCGGTTGCGTAAGTTTGACGTCAGGATATTGGAATAAAAGCAGACTGCAATAGTTTTACGTAAGAGGGTCCCTGGTCTGGCGCCGTCCCGTCTATGCTATTTTAAAATAAGCCTCAATTCATTAAACTTTTCCTTTTGAGCTGCTGCCGCTTCACGATCCAAGATTGTCACGTAAATAAGTATTCCTTGAAGATTTCCTGTAATCTTCTTTTCCTTCCTGGTCTACACATTGCATTTCAGTCACAGGAACGTTTAAAATGACCACTTAAGGCTACCACCATCGGAAAAAATATTACCATTCTGATTACCTGAATTAGGGGTGAATTATATTTAATATTTATTGCAGTATTCGGTGTCTTTCTTTTAGCTGAACATCTGCTTTGCTTGCGTAGACTATGGTTTTCTTCATTATGATCAATCGCATTTCGCTTTATTACTAGTTGTACTATTGGCACTTCTTCCGTCTCATTCTTCAAAACCTTATCTTTCTTTCTCTCTCGCTTTTTGCTTTTCTCTCATCTCGGGTATTTGGCTCGTAGTGCTGAGCTACCGTTAAAATTTAACGCATCAGCCAGATAGGCAGCATCCCAACGGGACATCTGCACGTGACACGCTGCACGAGAAAGGACATAAAGCGGAAGACACCTATGTTTCCGTTGCTGTGTCTATTCCAGTTTGTCGACGCAAGCTCCAGAGCCACCTCTCCACTGCTGACTCACCGAGAATCCGGAAAGGACACAAAATGGGTGAGTGATTCTCAGCCTTGTCCGTGTTGCAACGATGACGCAACTTTTCACTTGGGCTTCTCTCCACGTCATTCAGCGCGGGTCAGTCACTCCTATGTCGGTAGGAGCGATGTCGGGGATTTGAATTCGAGAAGGATGCGGATATCTTGCGGACAGCCGACACAGAAGTGTGAGCGAGATTCCGTGGCCGACTGAGACAAGTTCCGGCACAGCATTGAGTGCTGGCGTGAAACGAAGCAACCGAAGTCCCCCACGGTTGAGCGTTGGGGTCAAAAGAGGTGCGGCGTAATCGATGTTTTCCAGCGCGTTACACAAGGACGGCTGAAAAAGCATGCACACAGAGCTGCACATACAATTGAACTTCACTTTCCTTAGCGCAGCTAGAAGTGCACTTTTAACCAGGGAAACGGCAAAGAAAAATACAGGTTAGGCACGCAAAAAATTGTAATCAGCGTAAGCCAACCCGCCACACGTGTCACTTATTTCGCGACATGAAAATAGCAGCGAAGCTATATAATGACACTCTTGTTGCCCTGCTTAGAAACTAGCTTGTGCTTCGATTATTTCTCGTGCGATCTTTATCTATGCCTTTGGCAACCGAAATGCACCTTCCGCAATGGGCAGCCAGTGCTGTCACTTCCTTCGCATACAACAGCGCCATAACATGCAGCCTAACTGGCGGAGGGAACAGTTTTCAGTAGGGCATGCTGAAATGCTGCGATGTTGCGACAGCTGCCATGTTGCGTCAGCAGATTCGCCGCTCGCCTTCGGGCACATCTGTTCAGCGTCTCACAAGCCTGGCTGCTGGAACGTGTAGCAGCACGCACATTCCTCGAAACGCGCATAGACATGGACACAGCTTGACTGGATGCGTCGGGCGTTATCAATGCGTCGACGCTAGCGCGTGCCATGTTATCGTTCAAAAATGTCAGGTCAACTTCCTTGTCTGCCCTAAACAGGACAGCATCGGCATATTTCTCATTGTTCCTGCCATTGACTGTTTCTTTCGGCCTTTCGTATTCATGCGACCATACGAAGTCACTCCTCCGTTATCACCAGAATCTATCACTACTATTAGTGGGTGGTAGGATCGATATGAATACACCCTCCGCCCCTCCTCCCCAAAGAAAGAAAGATAGCAACGTTTTTGGAAGAGGATACAGCGGTCCCGGCTTCAACTGTGTCAAGAAAACTGCATGCATCTAAAGTGACGCGACCACGCGGGATACGGTATAGTCCCCATGGCAACTCTCGAGGTTGTTTCAGCCTGTTTCCCAGTGCCAGAATGCCTAAAGGCAATGAGGCAGGGCCAGAGTGTAGTAAAGGGGGCATATAGTTTCCCAGAATAATGACTAGAGGGAGCTCTGGCGCTGCAATCGTTCAGCCATCATAGGAATGATGGGTATAGTGCATGGATTTGTCTGGTATTCGAGCTTGTGGATTCAGACGTTGTTGTTGCTTTGATTATCAAGCAATATATCTGCTAATTACAAAGATTCAGCTTTGCGAGGTGGTCAAATGGAAACACGCCAAGTGTCCATAGGCACTCGCATGCTCGCGAAAAAAATCACATGTGCTTATTACGTCGCTCGTCGATGCATATGTCCGCGGCGTTATGAATTTATTATCGAGCCTTTCGGCTAGAGGTCCTGTGTTCGAATCCTGCCGTCGAAAGATTTCGATAACATTGTCTTAATTATTCAGTACGAAGTAATTTGTTGAAATTTATGAGTTTACAAATTCACGAAGCCGTTTGAAGCCAGAAGGACGAAGTATAGGCAAACACATGTAATTCCCATGCGAACTGAAACACTGCCACTGCAACTACCGTCGACCATAGCGCCAGGGCGATTGAGACAAGACATGTAGTAATTATTTTATGAAACTTGACGAATGGGGGAAATGGCTCCAGCGCGAGCTCCCCACTGAGGCATTTCTTTATGAAATGTTGGTGTCGCCACAAAGGCGCTGAGATATGACTAGAGTGTACTAGACACGGGGAGTTGGTCGAACTCTAATAATCATGGTGAAATGAGGCTATCCGATGCGACATTTATAGCGACCGTCTCGTAAGCCATCGCTTTTACCTAGGGCCTACTGAAATGTTTATCCTGAATGAGCCCAACTGCTCATTGAGACTTGTATCACGGTGCACATCATGCTTAGGGCAAATGCATATATATACATATATAGTTAGGCTAATATATTTTTCCAGTGCCCTGATGCCTCGAAAAATTAAACACACTCCGGCTATATTCGAGAAAGCAAATTGATCCAGTGTTCCTTAAATTCTTATTCATTGAAGGTATGGCATTAAATATTGATAGTTTACAAGTTAGCTCATTGCATTTAGTTAATTATGCTCACTGCTAGAAATACTCCGAAGTGGTCAAGACGACAATGAGCAATATTGGGTCTTTTTGCATCCATGTGCAATCTTCTTGCATTTTTCAATGCTTCGATCAGGCAAGCAATCTGAAACAACTGTTAGTTACAGCTCGCAACTTCATAGGTTTTACGTAGGGTGCATTATTATACGCTTTCCACTTGCCTTAGTTAAATAATGCGCACTTCTCTCAAGGTTTCTTTCATTGGCCACATATAGCCATAAATTAGTCTAATATACAGCCACCTACGCTTTCCATTTTAAGCGACGAAAGCCAAAGCATGTCAGAATGTCATGTGCTTTTCAACTACCACATAGGACCAAAACATGTGTCATGGCCCTCTGTGACCTCGGATGACTTCCGATCATAAAACATGAAGCAATAAACCATATGTAGTATGTAAACATATGCATGTAAAATGGCTGACTGCTGATTTTTAACGCGTAACTATGCACGGAGGCTGTTGTATATCTACACTATCTGAAACTGCCATTTATGAACGATTCAAAATTTTGTTGCAGTTGGCCTTTAAAAATAAGGTTCCCAAGGAGCTTTCGAGAGGTACAGGCTTTTATACAAGCTTTCTTTTTATTCAGTGGTCCGGGCAAGGAAACAAAAGAAACCTCGTGTAAGGGCAGTGGACCTCTTCTGTAAAAGTGTAGGTTTTAGCTATGTTTAATTTCCTAAATCTCTGCTCACATGTCTTTGACATCGTAATGTATTGTCTATTGGCTTTCTTTATCCCTCTCAACCATCTCTCTCAACCATGCATACTTACTGTCGACCTGAAAGGTCAACAGGAACACCACGACAGCCCCGGCGAGTGCGAATATGATGATCAGGCAACACACCGCCACCCAGTGCCTCAGCTGCGTGTCTTCCTCTGTGGAACTGGAAAGGGAGACATCATTGCGCTTTAATGTTGGCAGCATGAAGCATGAAGTGTCAATAGGCAAATCAATTCTGCGGCAGCTCGCAAAACGGACCACAATTCATAATATGTAATGCTTCGTGTAGCGAATGTAGCTTCGTGCTACATTTGTAAGAATGGCAAATAATTATTACCATTCCAAGTCACAATTGTGGACGGATCTAAAACGCGTTAAAATCAATAAAAAAAAGCAACAAAGTTCATCGAAAAAATAGCCTTACGCACAATCTGAACTTAGCCCGAGTACTGTGCTGCTCTACAGAATAGGTTATGTTCTAAAGGTTGCTAATTTCTATAAATTTTACGACACAAACATAAAGTAACAAATAACATTTCAACCATGAGTAATGTAGTAGAATTAACTGATGGATTTCAATATGTCCTGTGCGGCACATGAAAAAGTTGGAGAGAACAAGTCGCGCAGACTACGCTACCCCAATATTAGGAATTACACCGCCCTCTGTTTCGAATATTATAGCGCAGCATGGTAGTGATGCTAATTCATGCAGCAGGACTGAACTTCGTGTATTTGATATATAGCTTGCGTATATCCGAAGATTTTTCTTTCTATTTCTGTTGTATCTAATTTTGCTTTGTAGATGAACTATTACGCTTGTGTTTTTCTTTGTTCACTTAGATATGTAATAAATTTGCATGGACACGTATGTCTTTCTTTTCTTGTTTTTGTTTTAGTAGGTTCGGTACACAAAGGCAGAGGCGTGCTGCTAGATAATGTTTGGCTGGTGTGCGGCTGAACTATACAGGGGCTAGGAAGCCTTGTCAAATCCTGCAAAGCTTTTACTTCCTCGCCCTGCGCTCTTTTAACGGGAAACAAACTGATTGATTGATTGATTAATTGAATAATTGATTGAGTGATTGATTGATAGATAGATAGATAGATAGATTGATTGATTGATTGATTGATTGATTGATTGATTGATTGATTGATTGATTGATTTTCCAGCGGATCTCTGTCTTGGGAGCCGCGGCATTAGAAATTTCGGTAACCTGTAATTACAACAAGCTTTAGAACGTTGCCCATACATGATACATCAATTTTCAACATTGCCACCATACAACGCTTTTGAGCCCTTGTTGAAGAAACTTTTCAGCAAAGGAACCAAGGCCACACTTCACGCACACGCTTTCAATTTCGTATACGTAGGTCAATCATTTGGAGGCTATATGGCGTATGCTAGGGACGATATGCATGGAAATTTTAAGGCGTGTGGGTCGATTAGTGCTGAAAGGAAATTCGGTTAACCGCCGTTTTCTGTCTCTTTGTGTGCGTTATATAAGACACTTAATCAGTTTCCGTGCTGCCCTTAGAGAACCAAAGCAAGTCGAGATTGTGGATTTGTATAGAACAAGAGTCACGTTATCGGTAACGTGCACTGTAGGTTCGAAGTGGAAAGGGTAATTACCCTCTTCGTAGAAAAAATTTACTAGTGCTCATTACGAACCGCCCAGGAAGTCTGCCAGAAGAAGAATAGGTATTTTAATGATTGGTAAATGTAGAGAGCTCGACCGGATATTGGAGCATCTGGCCTGCTACTGTACGTAAGGGAAGGGGAACAGGGGAAGAAAAAGGGTCACAATGGGGGATGATAATGGGAGATCTCCGGAAGAACTCAACACGCCACAAATTTGAACTTTTTTTTTACTGGAACTTGGGGCAATTTACGGATGATGACTGCGCTAATTGTCCAGAGTGTCCAGTTATTTATCGCTGTGGCGAAGTATTTAATAGGCAACTGTTTAAAAGTGTCCTACCGCCATAATCCACAAAGCTTCCCAATGTCCCGAGAAAGATTTACGTCACATCGAGTTTGCATTTGATGAAAATGGAGAGAATGTTCCGTGTAATGCGCTGGTAAAGTACCGTATATGGCCTGATAAGAAGCTCTGCAAATAATTACTTAACGTTGTTCTTGTTATTTTTGCCTGTTTTCATGCGGTGTACGAGATTTGCAGATTGGTTCAATCCGTAATCCGTAATCTGGTGTAATCCGTAAACTAAACAGCGCGCCTTGCTTACTTTTGGTGAAACCACGGGCAAGGTTGTATGTGATGCATACGCAAGGTTGTACGGAAATTGTAGCCTTTGAAGTAAGCTGCTAATACAAGCGTCCCCGGAGTTCTATAGGTGCGTTTTACAAATAGCGCACAATTAAGCCCGCTGCCCTGGAAAAACTATAAATACCACCGAGATCAAATTAATCATACAAGGGAGGGGGAGGGGGGAGGAGACACAAGGAAAAATCTGTATGCGAAGTCAAATTCTCGTACATGAAATACCACCTTTGTAAAAAAGTTCCTTAAGAAAGTGATCGAAAGCATATCTTATATAGGGAGAAAGCTTCAAACGAGCGAGTCATATGCTGGCAGCGTTTGAATGCATGAGGCGTAATTTCTGGCGACTCAAATTTCAATGCAACTGCTCGAAAAAATATTGCTTAAAATTGAGCTCTGATTCTGGAAGGTCGCAGCAGACCGTTGTTGTATTTTGTTCTTCAGTCCGTCTTAGATTTTGCTGCTAAGCGGTTCGCTTTGGCCCAATCCCATGAATGCGGAACATGAAGCGGGCGAGACGCCTGGCGGCCGCTGTTGTCGCGCGTCCGTCCGGCGCAATGCCACCTCAGTTACATGGAAGTTCTGAAGAACCTACAGCTTTATAGTCACGAAGCTGAAGCATTTCGTAGATTTACCCAAATATTCTTTTTCCTCTCCTTTTTGTCAAATATCAGTCAAACACTTGCTGGTAACCGCCTGTTTTGGAGAGACTCAATTTTTGTGAAATGCTAGTACGCGTGTATGCACGCCGCACCGAGCAGACACCCACCGAGAGAGGGAGCTAGGTGTCACGGGATCTGGTGCAATGATTTTACACCTGTCACCACTTTCTGATTACACGTGACGCACCGGAAGCTATAAGGAAACGGAGTGAAAATAAAGCGTGAATATATACACCTCGTAAGGGGGGGGGGGGAGTCCGTAATTGCATCCAGCTACTGAATGTAGTAGATTTCACTAGCCGCTTCTTCGGTTACTGCAACTGTAGATAAATTTGCATTTTATTTCTTGTGTATTCTGTGTTGACCCTTGTGGTCGTTATTACAATAGCTTATATATTGATAATCCGATGTTGTAGAAAACGTCCATGACGTTCAGAATTATGTTCTTAAACTTTGGCGACGTGAAGGAGAAATTTATGCCTGAGTGTAAGCCCTGCGACGTTTCTTTCTTTTTTTGCCTTTCTCCATTACGTGCTGATGACGCATCCTTCCCAAGAGGGCACCGATTTTATCGTGACGTCAACAGGAATCTGACGCAATGCCGTTGTGGCCTGATGAATTGTTGGCGCTAGCCTGAGTGGGCCGGTGATTCGAAAAAAAAAGGTCAAGCTAAAGAGAAGCAATAATTATCAGTAAAAAATACTTCGGCCAGTTCTAGCTAAAATTGCGATAATCAGCGATGTTTTGCAAGTTACCGACTCAGCCTCTAACAACTTGTTCCAGAAAAATGGGCTGGCCACAACTTTTCCGAATCTGTTGTCACAAATTCTATTCAGCCACTCTTCAACAAACAATGAATCTGCTACAAGCCGCGTAGGTCGCCGCTGGCATTTGCGGCGAAGCAGTCCTAAACGAGGATTTCACAACACTTTCGCTCGCAATCTTGTTGTCATGACTAACATCGTTATGGTGTGAAAGAACGGAGCTCTGAACTTACTGAGATTTAGCTGGAAAGAAAGACTAAAAGTCAAGTTAATTTGGCGCCTTTACGAGAGTTCACATACGGGATGAAAACCTTTGTTATGAGGCTTACTTCCCTGCCCTATGAATTCAAGACAGTTCATATAACAACATCAGAGCCTAGTTCAATAATCTACCAGGAGAATGTCACGGTATGACGCCTCGAATGAAGGGTACTAAATGAAGAATGAATATCCGGTAACATTAAACATTAACGTCTTTAAGGTAAGCTCTGTCAGGCTAGCTCACATTTTGCGATTGCGATCGCCCCGGGAAAACATCTTATTGACAAAGAAATAACCTTCGGAACAAAGGAAGTGTGAGAATATAACTGTGCTGTACTCTTGTTTACTGGGGCATGGTTATCTGCAGCGGCGCATTGGTGCTTACCTTTCCTAGAGAATCTTTATAGTATACCAAGAGTCCTCGAAATCCTTCTCATTGCTGCTATAGATAAATTCATCTGCTAGACCCATGAATGGAAAATTGAAATATTCCTGGCTTATTTGAACGCTAACAGTGCTCTTCTTTCCTTTGTCTTACCTCTGCTTTCCTGTTTCCTTTTGTACTTTCCTTATTCCTGTTATATAGTCTTTCTTTTCATCAGGCGTACTGCAATGGTCTCTATTAAGAGACAGTCGTGTTCTGCTAGTTGCTAGCGCCGGTTTAGCTAGTGTATACACTATCACACTATACTTGCGACAATCATGGCCAATCTACGTTTTGTTTTAATTATTTTATCTTGTTTTTTTCGTTATGTCGGTATTTATTTGTGTCTGTATGTATGCACGGCCTTTTACAGTGAGAGTAGTTAGGAGCTCACAACTGAATTTGCCTTGTCCGTCCTTTCTGTTAAACCAACGACAACATCCACGACAATAATGAAGACGTTTCTTTTTATTTTTGTCGCCGTCGAGCAACCTCGTCCTCCCATGCATGGACATAGCCCACAACGTGAAGAAAAACAAAAGTTCGCCACGACCAGGTCCACTGGGATTTGGAACAAAGCCAGTGAAGGAATGCGCGTTTGGGAGACGAGCACGCTAACCACAGAGCTGTCGCCCAACAGCAGAGTTGGGCAATTAGGGCAAGGCATTGCGCTGCACACAGATTCTGAGAGCTGTGGCATCTTTTGCGTGTATTTCGGAGGCCATAACGAGCAATACTGTACTCGACGCAGATCGCATTACGTGCATCGCATAGAAATTCTTCTTGACAAGATGGCGGCGTATTTGCGAGATATTCTTCGTTGCGAAGCTCATAAACCAGCGTTCCGCCGTACAAAGACGCGTATTTGACAAACGTAGTGATAAGCCTCCAACATGGCACATACCGAGAGGAGAGGATGCGCCGAGAATACGGTTGTTGGTTGAAAGCAACGTCGAAAGCCTGGACAACGCCTATGCCAACCAAGATATCGCACAAAAACGCCTCACATAGTTTACACAGTAGTTCGCAGTATTCAGCGGCGCCAAGTGCCCGTATAGTAGTACTGCACATGTACAGAGAAAAATGAAATCGTCCAAATCTTGTACGTGGCACTGCGTCATTACACTGCTGCCATAACTTGTAGAAGTTTTGGCCTCGGAGTCTATTTGAATGTTCCAGACGGGACATTCAAAGTGACTTATCGTGTATTGAAAACATGAATCCTTTAAGAGAGTAAATGCCTCATCCCTGCGGCCTTAATACTGATTGACACAAATACTCGATACAAAAATTGTGTAAGGAGACTTAAATTTTAAGGTCCATTGAAATACCGTGGTAGAGAAATCTCAAGCATGTAGCGCTTGGGCGTTGTCCTACTGCAAGAAGTAAACAAATAAATCTGACCGTTTCGTATACAACAACAAAACAAAATCGCACTGTGTAGGAAGAATATTCGAATTAAATATATAGGTGGTGCCATTTTGACGCTATCCGAGGCATTGTGACGGGAGGAATGAATATTTAAATTATAAAATCTTTCACGATCACGAAAAAGAAGGTTAGCCTAAGCATTTGGACAATCTTTTGGACAAAAATAAAGCGTCAGCTGAATCTATGTATCTATATAAACGTTTATAGCCTGTTTAGACTAGTGGAGTCTCCAAATGCAAAAGTCTGTCCACGTACGCATTTAGATTTTCGTGGCTTTAGTTATTGCATCATACAGAAAGGAGTTTCGCATAAATCACAAAGAAGAAAAGTTCAGAAGTCATCTGTTCTACACTACCCTTTCTGTATCATCACAAGTTCTAGTTACCTCTAAAGTATTAGAATAAATATTGCTTTCTTTATTGTTGCTTTGAATTAAAGGTTTTTATACAACCTCACCCTTCACCACCGAAAAAAAACACCCTAACCACTTGGGTCTCTCCCAGTTCCCCGTAGTGGGCAGACGTAAATATTTAACAAAGAAGCAGGCAATAAAAACAAACAAATAGGATGTTGGGGTTTACTGTGAAAGGATGCTGCTGTCGAAGTAAATGACTTGAGAGCCTTGTTTCTATCATTACGGCTTTACGGAATCATTCAATTTCTATCATTACGGAAGGGAACGTTTCGTCCACTTCTGATTGGATGACTCCACCTTCAGCATGTGATACACTATAGGGACGCCAACGAATAGAATTCGTGACTCCAGTGTTGATACAATGGTGAACAACAGATGTTTTTCCTAAAGGCCTGTCAAAGAAATCAAAGATGTTACGGTACGATTCGAGGAGAAGACGTATGCCCGTGGCTTGTGCAGAGGTCAGGTCAGGTGCAATCATCTACGCGAAATCATCCGTCAGAGAAGCAGAGCTGTGAGCTGCAATTGGCACTTAGAAACCACTCTTGGCATTCAGATTTTCAATGTCAAATTCGGAAGTATTAGAAACACTGGCAAAGAACATGCCGGCTGGAAACACTTGAGGGCACCGGCTGAAATTCAGAAGCGGAAGAACGACGCCGTTATCAGTAATCGGAATCCGCGCAAGCGGAAGAGCAATGTTCCGGTTCAAAAGCACGTCGATGATGGCGCGAAGGACATGTTCACCGTCAGGAATCTGTGGCTGTGTGGTGAAAGCCACGTCAGTAATTGCCTCGGGTGGAAGACGCACATCTTGAAGCGAACACAATTGCTGTGGAGCGATGCTCGGAGCATGAGCCAGTTGAGGTAGTTCCAACTGAAAAACGTCGGCTGCGCTGTCGATGAGAGCGGAATGATTCGATCAAATGTCCAATCCAAGGATAACGTCGTATGCGCAATTGTCGATCACAGCAAAGAGAACAGAAGTAGGGCGGCCGGCTGTGCTTAAACGCGTAGTATACATTCCAAGAACAACCAGCACGCCGCCGTCGGCCACACGAAGCACTCGGGCAGCTGCTGGGGTGAGGACCTTCTTTAAACGTCTACGTAGGCTAGCACTCATTACAGATACGTGGGCTCCAGTGTTGACGAGTGCTTGGACAGGTACGCCGTCTATTTTAACGTCTACTACCCTTCTCCTTGTGGGCGCAGACAGAGGATTTGCTGAGGCAGTAGGCAATGCAGCACCCCCTCCGAGGGCTGCATTTCTTAGTCTTCCGAAAGGGTGCGACTGAAAGCCACGGGGGACGAAAGCCGACGTGGCTGCGGCGTACGGGAAGATGGGGCGTCGTGTTTGTGGTGTACGAGACTGGTATTCGCGCGGCGATGGTGAGAGGCTGTACCACGTGTACCAAGCAGAGTTTTCAGCGCTGTTAGACTCGGCAGTGGGCGAAACATTGCGGGTGTTTCCATCAAAACGGCTCAGGTTGGTCGGCGTGTGACGTGCTGAGGGCCACAAGTTGCAGCAGTATCGGGTGACATGACCAATGCGGCGACAAGTGAAACATATCGGCTGGTCGTCCGTAGTTCTCCGCTCAGTCGGGTTGCGATAACGCTGAGAGAAGCGTTGAGGTGGAGCGAAAATGGTAGAAGGGCGTTCGTTAGCTCTGCGATTGGCGACAACACAGACAGAATGTAGAACAATGTTTTCAAGTTCCTGGCGAACAATGGCTTGTACGACGGGTACTGAAGAAGGGGTAGTAACAGGGCTGCGCGAACAGAAAGCTGCAGGCGCCATCGCGTCCAGTTCACTTGGAACGATTCGCACCACGTCCTCTGGTGGCGACGCGTGCTGCTGTGCGGGCTGATATGTCCACCTCCACGTTGCGGCAGTATTGGGAAGTCTGGAGAATGGGTACAGGACGCGTCGGCTTTTGGCCTGCTCGAATTGTCGGCACTTCTTGATGATAGCATCAACTGTGGAGCAACATTTTCACATGAGCATATTAAAGGCGTCGTCAGCAATTCCCTTGAGCACATGCCCTACGTTCTCACCTTCTGTCATGTCGTGATCGGCTTTACGACAAAGGCGCCAGCACGTCCTGTATGAGCGAAACAGAGGACTCCGTGCGGGATTGGGCACGGGAGGGCAATTCCAACTTTGCGGCACTTTTACGGCTGAGTAGTTTGCCAAACAACTCTGTTAACTTCACTTTGCATTGGTCTGAGCTGGTCAGCTCCTCTTCATGGTTTTCAGCTACACCTTTGCCGAGAATCTTACGTAGAACAACAGGTTGGCTAGCACAAGCGTAGGGTGCCATCCGTTCACTCCACTCACGCGTTCGTACATAGCCGCCCACTTTTCAACATCGGTGCCATTGGTCCCACAGACAGTTCCGGGATCCTTGTATTGCATAACCACAACCGAAGGGCACAGCGACGTAGCTGGTGATGGTGACGTTGGAGGCGGCAACGACGTTGATCCCGCGTGCTCACCGTCATTCATGGTGAGGGCGGTGATGCGACGGGTCCACTGCAGAGCTCCGTTTCCAGCAGTGGTACCCAGAACCTCCGCCAATATGTTACCGGATGTTGGGAGCATCGACAGACTGTATTTAGAATGTATATACAAGCAGAGTCAATGGAAATAAAATGGCTGACTAGCAACAACACGCAGCAGCTAGCCTCTCGCGATATTCTTCTTCTTCTCTTCTTTTATCCTTCCGTAACAACATATCTGTTCAACGGGACAATCAATCAACGTCAGGTTAGACGGATATCGCGCGGACACAGCTGAAAATATTCCGAAAGCCGTCCCCGAGCATTTAAACCAACCAGGTCACAACTTTGTATACTTCAGTCAAATTCCCGTTATGCGCGAGACAGGAAATATGGAGAATCATACCTCATCCATAAGTTCAAGATATTGCAAGAGATACACATAAACATTTCACAGGGAGCTTCAGAATCAATCCGCTATGCTAAACGTTAACCTATTGGCTTTGCCTAGGTTCTTTTTGTTATTTGGGTTGTCAGTCATATTCCAACGTCCCTTTGCTTTCATTCGTTTCTGTGAATCTTTTATTTATTGTTTATATATTTACCCTTTTTTTCTTCCCACGAGCACCATTTTCTTCCGCTCCTTTTATTCTCTCTTTCAGAGAGACGACAGTTCATTCCCATCCAGTGTATCACGTATCACCACTACCCCCTTCCCGTTGTCCAGGATGCTTCCAATACAAGAGGAACCTACAATGACACGTCAGCCGGCTGACACATGGCACAGCCTCAGCCTTGTACGAAGGCTGAGGCTGGTACCAGCCTTGTATCAAGGCACAGCCTTGTACCAAGGTACAAGAAGCAAGCAAAAAATTTTCCCCATCAAAAATGAGAGCTGGGCGAGTAGGTGTCGTTCCATCTTAACGAAAAAAGTGTGCAAAAAAGACGTAGACAAAAACAGAGAAACAACATTAGGTCGTTTCGGACATTCGGCCATTAAGCGGTTTATTGCTGCTTAAGATTGTGTATACCCGTTTTTGATAAAACTGAGATTTCGTACAGGCATAAACCGCAAAGTCCAAGGTAAATAATGGTAACCTTTTACATGTTTTTGGAGGGTGACAGATGCATTAGTCAACAGTCGATAGCTTTGTCTCAGACAGAAGTTTGTGCCAATCAATTCTTGATTAGGAAGCTTTGCTATTGCTACATGTATATTATTTTGGTTTTCTCGTAGTTCTCCTTTCAGCGTAGTTTCCTACTTAGTGTTTCTTTGAAAATAACTGTTCCGAGTAGCGCCAGAGTTTGTCGTTTCTCTCTTCCTCGTCTACGTCTTTCTCGCGCCCTTTTTGGTAAAAAAGGAATTTTTATCCGCTTGTAATCGCGGTCATCGGCCAGTTTTTTTAGAGTGAAACAACTCGTCACTATACACGGCTATTCGCCTCTCTACAGTCTACCTAGACCAGAGGACTTCTGAAGATTTATTTCTTATCAGAATAAAGCACTCCGTCCTTGGTCAGTTCCCCGTAGTCGACACAAGCCGCATGTTGGCTTTACAGCAGACCCCCCCCCCCCCCCCCCCCGGCACCCCGCACTCCCGCTCCTATGTTTTAGCCAACGAAAACGAATTGCTAAGCTCGTTACCAGGCGATTGCGATTGCGACAACCTGTTGACAGTTTAGGAATGACTGATGTGTGGGATTTATCACTGACCGAATGTTATGCGTAGTTCGCACAAATGTTATATTTTATGGGGCACAAAATAATTCTTCAAGCGGGCAATCAAATTCTACAGAACTCAATACAGGCGCACCATGCTCACTTTGATCTTCAGCAATGTGACATTTCATCTAATGTCTACTTACCCTCCACACTGGTCACAAAATTTGAAGGAAGTTTATGCAGTGCAGCTTTCACAAGCATGATGAATGCACAGAAAGTTTAGCTTCTTTTATGCATGCGCTTACGAAATGACGGTTTTATGTCAGGATTTCCACAGCACGTTTCACGATTTACGTTATTTCTTCATTACAAAGAAACACACAAAAAATGACGGTAGGCGACGTAAACATCTTCAGACGTGAACGTCTCGAATTCAGTAAAGCATGCCAGAAAGCCGCTTGATTACCACGCACGCCATGACTTATGCAGAGAATCATTTGAATACACACAGCCTGTACCATTTTACTGTGTAGCTTGCTCCGAAGATGGCCAACAAGCATCGGCTGAAGCGGTTAAGAAACTCTCCATAGGAAAAAAAATAACGAAGCAGTTTCTGGCTTCCCAGCACAGTCGCGCGCAAACAACGCGTCGGGCTAACCCGCCGGTTTCTGCGCCAGGTTGTAGTAGAAGTCCTTGAATTCCTTGACTCGCTGGAAGGGTCCTTTGGGCAAGCAGCGCCCTGATACGTCCGTCAGATGCACGTTGAAGAGGAACCAGGTGAAGTTGGCTCGCCTGCCTGGCATCTCCATGATGGGCATCACCTGTCAAACAGGGGGAGACAGTAGGCGCAACATTTGGTTTTCTTTCTTCCTATAGATTACAAGCACCAAGATAGGAGTTTGCATGCATTTGATCTCAAACATCAAGTGGTTTTTTTCCTTCTTGCGTTTTTTTTCTGTCGATTCATCTTTCTTTCACTTGTTGGGTTATTGAGGAAAACTCCAAGTAAACTGAATTTATCCGTGATCGTCATAGTTGTACTTGTCCATGATCGGTATATAGCCTCGTGAGTCGCTGTAAATGGCATTTTGCCTAAATGGGACTTCGTCATTGAATATTACCGCGGTGCACCTGTTGTAAGCGGCAGATGACAACAAAGCAATTTAATTCCACCACAGAAATCGGTGTATACCACCTGGCTATAAAACCGACGCAAACTCAGCAAACAGCATGATAAATGCCATAATTATTACCTGATGGAGATATTTAGGCAAGCTGACACAATGGTGGCAAGTAAGACGTGCTATCTGTTAATGCATTAGACCATCTAGCGGATAATCATACGTGCTATTGAATGAAATCACGTCCTCGAGAGTATCAGATCCGCAATATGTGAAGAGAGAGCCCACAACCAAGCATCAGCCCACAACCGAAGAGTGGTGTTTAGTTCTTCTGTACGTGCAGTACGTGGGTGTTCGGCTGCACGCAAGCACGCAGAAACGAAAATGCAGGCTATACAGAAATGAACATAAATGATTTATTTTGTGTCCACCACAGTGCAGTTCCGTCACTGTAGCACCACGCGTTCTTTTTATCCAAGCATCAAATATTCCTAAACTTAATGTTGCCCTGTACCATTTCAAAGCCGCCCTTTCGGAGTAACCCTGAATATTGTGAACAGAAGTTACCTTTTCCTGCATCTGGGAAACTGTGTCGAACGTGTGGAAGATGATCTTCTTGAGAAGGGTCTGCGAAGACGGATTGTTGAAACCGATGTACGACTTCTCGCGGTTGAGCTCGGATTTGACAGGTTCGCATGCCTGCGAAATTGAAGCGGGAGAAATCGCCAAACACAAGGTAAGAACTCATCACCATCGTCATCATCATAATCATCATTGTCCTCCCGTCTAAACTGACTGCAGCTCGAAGCTGTCTCCATCACGCCTTGTTCTGTGTCAACCAGTTCCTTCCCGTCACTGCTATTTTCTTGATGTCCTTGCTATGCATAGTCCCCTGAGAACTTACAAAGCCCCTTATTCACTCTTGCGGAGCGTGGTTTGAGGGGCTTCGAAGGAAATTAAATAGAGATAACAATTAGGACGTATTAGCAGATAACCTTTCTAGAATATCAACAAAGCCACTGTGACCGCGAAGAAAATATTGTGAGGTTTTGCGTGCTGAAACTGCAGAATGGGTTATGAATTAGTAGCGGCGTTCGAGAAGTGAAATTACAAAATTTGATCGAATAAGAATATTCGTAAAAAATGACCGCCGGACATCAAACCAATAATTCACCAGCTTTAATAGTTAACACCCTAGTCCAATACGAATCGAATCACAAAGCCTATTTGATTGGAAAATGCGATTACTGACACAGACCTAGATATGACGAGCAGCATAGTGAAGGCCCCACATTAATTTCGACCGCTTAGAGCTCCTAGAACTAAGCCCTATAAGCGGTACACGAACGTTATCGCATTCCGCCCCTTGTTAGAACGCGACAGGGATAGCAAACTTTTAAACAAGAACACGAAGCAAGGCACATAGTTCCATTGATCCTATAAATGTCAGTGAACGGTCACTTGCTATTTATGTTACCAAGATGTTGACATGCCTGCATGGGCAAACATAAGCAGATGTCGAAGAACGACTGCGAACACTCGCTTTGACAACACTGTTGCGATGAAGAGCGGCGGCAGCGGCGAGCGAAATGTTCTTCGGGCTGCCTCCCGGTTCAACGCGTCGCCTGTGCCAGATTCTCAACCGTCCCCGCACTAAGGAAAACGCACGCCAACCTGCCACCTTCCCCTCGCCTCTTCTAGCGAGCTCGCAGATCCCGATTTTCCCCCTTACGCGCAGGAGGAAGTGGCATGCATCCGCCTCACCTCCTTCCCTGCGCGCAATGCGCCACATCACCGAACCACCGTCGTTCTGGGATCTCCATCGCAGCTACAGTACACGGTGCACGGCCGGGATCTTATCACACGAAGGCTTTACACAGAACACCACGGCAATGGCGACTACAGAATTCCCCTGGACTCTCCATATAGTTGCTACTGCAATAAAATTTTCTTGAACAGGTCCTCAAGCTTGGCAGAAGCTACAGCGGAAACCTCTTTGATGAACATCAACAACGTACACTAAAAAGTAACAGGCCGAGCAAGCACAACTAATTCTCTAGAAAGATAAATCCGATTTGCTTTAACGTTACCACAACTAATAATTTTACGTGATCGTTTCGGGTACAATTTCATTGTAACAGTTACACTAAAGATTATCGCACCCTTTGGGGGCGCTGGTTTTATCACGGCTGACACCGTTAGCGTTAAGACTGTAAAAATTTGCTGTACTCAACAGGGAGCGTAATTTACACCCGCAGTGAGAGAAGCCGCAGTTGAAAACCTCGTAAGAATTCTGACGACCTGGTGCGCACCCAAGTGTCTACCACGAGATTTTGATAGCAATTGCTATGAAAATGTATATTTAGGCGCCCGTTGCTGCGGCGAGCGTCGGCTGCCCTCGTAACGGAGCGAACGAGCATAGTAAAAGATGCAGGAGCGAGAGCGGAGCGCAGCGGGAGAAGAAAGACAACGATAGCAGAGATATCATAAGAAGCCAACAAACACTGACACCAAGGACAACATAGGGGAAATGGCTTGTGCTTAATAAATGAAATAAAGAAAGGATAAATCAATGGAAATTAATGTGGATGAAAAAAAACAACTTGCCGCAGGTGGGAACCGAACCCACAACCTTCGCATTTCGGTTGTGGGTTCGGTTCCCACCTGCGGCAAGTTGTTTTTTCATCCACATTAATTTCCATTGATTTATCCTTTCTTTATTTCATTTATTAAGCACAAGTCATTTCCCCTATGTTGTCCTTGGTGTCAGTGTTTGTTGGCTTCTTATGATATGAATAATAAACATCGGGCCCCTCGGTTAACCCCCTTTCTTCTCGTAGATAACGATAGCAGAGAGATAGATAGGGTAAGCGGAGCAAGAGGGGTCAGAAGAACCGTGACGTGAAGAGCGGAGGAGGAGGGTAGGGCGAAAGTGTGAGAAGAAACTCATATTGCCGCAAAAGACGGGCTATGCGGCGACGATGGCTACGAGGTGGTGCCAGAACAGCGCGTGTCGTCGACACGGAAAGAAAGCACTGCTTGAGCGGAGGCCTGTCTGCAGCAGCTGCTGTGAATCACGACCATACGTCCCCAACGCGCTGCCTCTCGCGACCTCGCGGTCATCGAGGTAGTCGCGTCGCACTTCGCTTCGTTTCCAATGTGCCGCATGACACATTGTCCGCGCCAGCCAGTATACCGCGAAATGAAACACATATGGAGCTGCGCTCAAATTTACCATAAGAGAATATCGTAATCGTCGGTAAATTTTTCTTATCGTCTGTCGCAGCTATATAATGGTACTCACATGCTTCAATAGGTTGCCAGAAAAAATCACAGCCCAAACCCTCCATACAGATGGTTAAGCAGCGAAGCTGACGCGTGCAGCCTCCGTGTTTATCACTGGGTTAATCCCGACGGTTCATTCAACGACGGTTCGTTAGGCTGTCGGATCCTCGGTACGCAGTTGCTGCTTGCGCTCGGCTGCATGAGCCCGTCGGTGTGCCAGAGTGGAGCATCCGCACGGCGCAGACGAGCTCGTTCCCGGTTCTGCTTGTGGCGTTGCTGATCGAAAGCTGCCTGCTCCTAAGGAGTCCTAAGGAGTCCTAAGGCATGACCTACCCATTTCGGAGCCGGAGAGAAACTGCTGCGGCCGCACTTGGCTGAGACAGAAAGCAACGACGTCACTACGGGCGTCGCTAATCTAACATCTCCTAGATAACACAAGGTCTTTTTACTAGAATCCATGACGTCATGTTACCTGGCCCGACTCCCATATCATCTAACGCGGATGCTCCCGAGTAGGCAACATTGATTTTGACGCCACCGATTCATCGCGCCAGCCTTGTCAGGGGAAATTTGGGACCAGGTAGCGTGACGTCATCAATCGCAGTAAGCACGCCGTTTACTATCTAAGTGGTGTTGGCAAATCGCGCGCCTCTTCTTTTTTTTTGTCGCGCAGGCGCATGGGGTTGCGCCAGATGTGTTTTCAACGTAGAGGCGACTGACAGATGGTCGGACGGATGGAGGAATTGGCTAGCCATATATAGCTTCGCTGTACCAGAAAGCAATTTGTCCCCAGGCATGTATCAATCGTGTACCTAAAGGGTGAATTTGTTGGCCTAGGGATAAACTAGCTCCTTTAAAGTTAAAAAAAATTCACTGACAATTACGATACTCCCTAATGCGGAATTTGAGCGCAGCTGTATACGTGTTTTCATTTCGCCATATATTGGCTAGCGCGGACAATCTGTCTCGCGCGGAAGGTTGCAGACGGAGCGAAGTATGGCCCGACTGCCTCACTAATCGAGGAAATCACGAGAGGCAGCTCGTGGGTCACGCGCCGGCGCCATTCATATTAGCCGCCGCAAACGACGCGCGCTACTCTGGCGCCATCTCGTAGCCGTCGTCGCAACAAAGCCCGTCGTGCGCGGCCCTATGCTTTTCTTCTCACGTTTTCGCAATGCCCTCCCCCTCTGCTTTCTCCTCGTGGTCTCCACGCTATCGCCGTCGTTGAACTCCCTCCACGCTCCGCGTTTGCTTTTTGTGTTTCATTGTGCTGGTTCGCTCGATTACGACGGACGACGCGAACGCCGACGCTCTCCGCAGAAACGGGCACCTAAGAGATGCGCTCTAAAATTTTGCTGTGCGTGGTTCACTACAATATCTCGTGTGCTACAGTGTGAATACGCGCAAGTATAAGATACTTTCCAATAACGAGTCAATGAGTAGCTGGTACCGCAATATCATGACAACGTCTATTTCACTTTATGACAGTGTAAAAAGACAGATCGATGTTAGATTTCGCTTGGGCAATAGCCGCACACTACGAGGAGCGCCATTGGTTCCCAAACGTGCCGGTGCTGAAAGGAAGAAGATGCGTGGTTGAGCAGCAAGAATGGCACTTGCCTGCGAGTAGTCCGTGATGGCGAAGTAGCTGCACGGCTCGTAGAGGGCGCTGATGGGGATGCTGTACTGCTTATTCATTGTGTACATGATCACGCCCATTTGGAAAGAGAAGGCGACGGTGAGACTAGGCCTCCCAAAGCTGTCCCTGGCCATCGGCAACGCACGCTCCTGCAAATACCGGGAGGCAGCGCAGTTTTTGACGTAATGGTAGATATTTGTGCACACTTGCTTACGTTCTTAGATGTTTGTAGCGCACGCTAAGGATGAGTTGCACTTCGTCCTTCTTTTATCGCTGTGTTCACCCAGCGCTAACAAACGTTCAAGAGCGCTTTTGCCAAGTATACGGTCTATTGTCTTGCAGTGCAAAACAAGAAAAGGGAAGCACTCGAAATCTGGCGATGGTTATGATATACTGTATTCTTGCTAAGCTCACGAACCGAGCCCTGTACTTAACGTTAAAGACGCTCCCCACAAATGACAAGGTGGTCAGTTTGAATCCCGTCAGCGCACGTTGCAATTTTAGGGATAGTGGGATGTGATAACCATAGGTCGGCAAGCTCACTCACGAGCACGCCTGAATCTTACGCTCTCCACACTCTATTCACAGGCGTAAAGTCGATCGTTTGTGATTGCAAAAGCATACGAATGGATATGAGCACGAGTGTGAATAGTAGCGGGGAAATTTGAATGAAGTGATTATGTGAATGCGAGTGAGCGGGCGTGAGTGTAGGAATTAGAGTGAGTAGTGACGTGCGTGAGTGCACATGAGTGTGAGTGAGTACATAGCCTGCTAAAATCATGGTGAGTGACTACGTGAGTTGGGCGTACTCTTATTCAGCTAACCTATGAATGCTGATGGGCAGTTACAGAAGCGGTGAGCGGTAATACCGTCCCGATCCCGCCACTATACCATATATCTTGTCTTGTGTGTTTGTCGAGTTCGTTGCAACATCTCTATTTTCCTTTGTTTTGCTGTCTGCCAGGCGCTGCCACTCAAGCCCCTGGTAAGGCTTTGGTAGGCCTGATTTTGGTGTACGAAAATTGACATGAATAAAAGTACTATCTATCTATCTATCTATCTATCTATCTATCTATCTATCTATCTATCTATCTATCTATCTATCTATCTATCTATCTATCTATCTATCTATCTATCTATCTATCTATCTATCTATCTATCTATCTATCTATCTATCTATCTATCTATCTATCTATCTATCTATCTATCTATCTATCTATCTATCTATCTATCTATCTATCTATCTATCTATCTATCTATCTATCTATCTATCTATCTATCTATCTATCTATCTATCTATCTATCTATCTATCTATCTATCTATCTATCTATCTATCTATCTATCTATCTATCTATCTATCTATCTATCTATCTATCTATCTATCTATCTATCTATCTATCTATCTATCTATCTATCTATCTATCTATCTATCTATCTATCTTACGGCAAAGATCGGTAGCGCCGTTCTGTTAGAGCAAAATGAATCAACACTTGCAAAAGCGATCCCTACTGTTGTTACGTGCTCTTCAAAACGACTTGAAAAGCAAGGAGGGCACTCTGTAGGGAGATAATGTGGTCGAGAGACAAAGCTAAAGTTTCGGGGCCAATGATTGGCTAAGGCTAACAGGGGAGCTAGGGATCGATACACGGTGATGTAAACAGCTACTGTAGGAGAAACGCCTCATTAAGTAAAAGTACCCAAGTGCAGCGGTTTTTATCAACCTAAGTTAGGAGAAAGCTTTAGTTCAGGTGATCTTATCTAAATACACGGAAAAGCAGAAATCATTTCTTGGCAACAGCTGCATCAAAGTTGATGAGGTCTGTTGTATTTCAAAGAAAAATGGTTAACGTCTAGTGACTGTTGGTTGCGAATTTTTGATGTATGTCATCAATATATTTTTAAAGATTGGCAAAAAATTCAAATTCTCAAAGAAAACTAACTTGGATACAGCTCTTAATTCAGCGATAAAAACGATTTGTATATTGTATTTAATAGCACATGCGGATAAAATTGGTATATTACACATGAATCTAAAAAACATGGGTAATATGGGAATGTAGCATTCGCAAAACCCTCGTAAATAATGTAACAAATTCACGGAATATATCAAGTGACATATAAAATTCGTCCGCTTTGGATGCTCTAATGGGTTCAGTTTACAGAAATGCGATATCTGTTCTTAGCGTGCAGCTACAAAGTTGTAAGCTTCGTGCGTCTGTTTTCTTCAAACTTATAAATTTTCGAATATTCCTGTGAAAAAATTCAGGCGCTAAACCAAAACTACGCTCGCAAGTCACTATCATTTACCTATTTCACTAAAATGCAGCAACTATCATTAAATTGGTCTAAGGTTTATTTCCGAAAAGCACTTCTGCGTTTTACATGTGAGTATTGGAATAGGCGGTATCGGAGTTTGATCCGATCTGAAGCTTCCTCTTAAGCGTGATAATGAAGAGAACTCACATGGTTGGCTCAAGAGTAGTTCACAATGAGGAACTTCCGTTCGAGAAGCCTATGTCTTCTCTTCAATAAATAAATAAATAAATAAATAAATAAATAAATAAATAAATAAATAAATAAATTTTACCTTGTGTAAGGAGGGCGACAAGATAACGCCAATATATGACCAGCGCCTGGCGCGGCACGTCTCCCGTTAACTCGGGTAGCAAGCTCAGTGACAGGTTAAGCACAACGAAAAATTAATACGTAACTTTCTTTTTACACAGGCTGATTGTGGTGCTCAAATCTGCGCGCATCGCTTGCATGTAACCTACCCAAAATTAAATAATTGAACATTCTACGGATGTTTCCAAACTTCGTTTTTCGGCCTGTCAGTGACCTTTTCCGAATGAACTCGCCATTTAGGTTGACATGGGGCAACTACTAACGTCATATAACTGCGCATGTTTTATCATCCTGCGATTTTAGCGATATAGAGACAATATGGATATAGCGATTTTAGGAACAAGAAATATTATTCTTGAGTTAATTTAAAATAATTATCCATTCGAGCTTTGTTGCTTGAAAATTTTCTTCATTTATCAACACCTCTACTCAAAGGTGTCAGAGCTTGGGATATGCACCACATATTAACTCTTCAGAATGAATGTTCGCAAAAAATTCCTAACGTAGCCAGCAGACCATCCGTCAAAAAACTTAGCTGAAAGTTAACTCTGTCAGTGGTCGGGTTCTTTCGGACGGGACGCACCCGCAGCGTCAAGAATATTATTTATGCAAATTTTATTACTATAGAAAGTTACTACAAAATTCAATATAGAGGAGGAGGTCATGGAGTCGGAGGCTGAATCGGCGCCTCCTGTGCGTGGTATACGTGAAAGTAAAAGTAAACATAGTTATAGCAACGACAGTAAAAAAATTGCTATAAAGACAAATTAGAGTGGCAGCAATTATCAAAACATACTAGAGCTTGTACCTAGACAGTTATACCAGAAGCTCAATTAGCGACATATATAAGTTTGAACAAATTGAACAGAAAGCGGCACGTTTTAACAATTTCGCACGCGAACAATAAGCGTTATATAATGAACTACAGCATTTATCAATGACAATGCAAATGTAAACATTAGGTAGCATATGTAAAAATTTTATGTAGGGCTGGATAGGTCAAAGTGAACTTTCTGAATTATGTAATAAATGAGCGTAGAACGGTCAATTTTAAAACAAATAGTAGCTAGTTCCTATATAAAAAAATGCTGAAATGAACAGTTTCCTTGCCGTTAGCAGTTCAGACTTTCGGCAAGATGAATTTTTTTGAAGAGCAGATTATGTGATGTTAGTGTTCCCTAGTGAAGAATACGAATTAAAAGAAAAGGGAAATCAATTGTTCCTATTCTAAAGTAACCAGATACCTACACAATATTTAATTATGTCGAACACTCTAATGATATCATTGGCCTTTAGTAATTGTTTGGCTGTTGTGTAGCATGGAGCTAAAAATTATTATTTTGATTGCTCTTTCCTGAACGAAATGTAGTGGCACAATATAAGTACTGCATGTAAATAGTTATACATTAGTTGATATGAGTAATAATGAATGCATTATAAGAGAATTGTACGTGCATAAAAACGGGCGAGCTGGAATGAAGATGCGTATACCATTGGACGTCTTTGTGACGCCTAAAATGTGGTAATGATAATCTAGGTATGTAGTGGCCCAACTACATGCAATCGTCGCTATCCTGCATCGAGTACCTGGCAAGCAGGTGGAAGAAACAGTAGGTAAAGATTTCTCATGTATGTGAAAGCAATAGCTTTAGTTTTAGTTTGATTAAATTTTAGTATATTAAGAATAATATAATAAGAAGATCGGCACGAAGCTTTTCGAGTGGGCAGTTCATGCTTTTATCAGAATTAAATACTGTGGTATTGTCAGAATACGGCAGGCAATTGCAGTGTGTGATTAAATTAGGTAGATCACCGCAATAAATTACGAACAAAAGTGGGTAAGAGAAAAACCTTAGTGGTACCCCTATATTAGCCGTCTTTTGCTTTGAATAAGTACCGGAAAACCCGACAACTTGTTTTCCATTATGGCGGTAGAAAGGGGTACGACGGCGGATTATGGCAGGACCACATATTCCCATAGCGTCAACTGCTTTAGTCAAGTCTACAAAAAATAAAGCCGGCAAAGCTATTATCATCAATAGCCTTTCTTGTGTAATCTGTGCGAAATCGTCCGGTTTTTCTCCCGGATATTACAAAATGAACAAAACGGTTTACTTCTGGTTGTGACTCAGTGGCTATGGTGTTAGGCTGCTGAGCACAAGGTCGCGGGATCGATTCCCGGCCACGGCGGCCGCATTTCGATGGGGACGAAATACGAAAACACCCGTGTACTTAGCTTTAGGTGCACGCTAAAGAACCCCAGGTGGTCAAAGTTTCTGGAGTCTTCCACTACGGCGTGCCTCATAATCAGAAAGTGGTTTTGGTGAGTAACCCCCCCTCCCAATCCCCCTCCCAAAAAACTTCTGGTTGTGAAGAAATGAAAAAGAATATATATTACATGGATAACGGCAAACGCTCTCTTTTTGCAGTCCTCATATTCTTATCTGACAAAAGAAATGTTAACAGGCACTTGTTGGGACAAAAACACAGAAACGTAACGGTACGTCAGCGGCTCTGATAACGTTGAGATGAATTTAAAGCTGAACTGGTAACGTGCTGACGCAATATTCGCGGGCTCTATTATAGACCGTTATTCGTCTAAAAGTAGCGTACTTTCGAATAAATGGACGAACAACGGAGCTGGTGTTTTTCTGCTTCGATGGTAGTCCATGCATCCGCAATTGCGCAGTAATACAGTACAATAATACATGTAGAGTAATAGAAGTCATGCATACTTCTGGAGACCAGTAATACTGCGAACACATTTATGATGAGAGAGAAAAGACGCAAGACGGAAAGCTGGGTTTCAATTCTTGGACACGCTCAGCGTCACGTCGGGGCATTTGAACAGAGAAAATAAATTGAGACAAACTCTGGCGACTTGCGTGCCATAACCACGATATGAGGTTCGCCATAGTGGAAGCCTCAGGATAAAGTCTTTGACTACCTGAAACTCTTCCTTTTATCTATCCAATGATTCATATGCGAACGTTTTTGCGTTCAGGCCGCATCGAAATGTGACCACCGAGGACACGAACCAAATCCCCGACCTCGTCCTGAGCAGCCCAACGCCATATCCGCTGAGCCACCTCGGCAGTATTTGAACAGCGACCTGTCGACACCACATAACAGATTACCGATAAATAAAAATTTCATTGCCCTCTAGAAAAGCCCTCACTTAACGGAGGGAGCTTTGAGAACATTTCCCGAAGAAAAAAGGCCGCATGCGGAAATTAGTTTTCAAAATGTGCGATGTTACAATAATGTGCCGCCGCGGTGTTTTGCGTAGAAAATGAAAGTAAGGAATATTTTCCTTCCTTTTGTACAGTAATTATCTGCCATTTTCTAATAAATCAGAGGACATATTTTAGCAGGCAAGCCAATTGAGGGCCCTCTGAGGCGCCTCTTCGAAGTTGCAGCGTTACATTAGTTGTAGGCTGAATGACAAGGCTGTGAGATGTGTTATTTTTGTCGCAACATCCGTGCTCTGGCAGCTTTTGTTCTGGGGTGTACGTAGATTTCGGTGGAAACTTACCAGAGTTGGAGTGTACGGGTTTGGGCTCCTGTGGGCGTTCACGGGCAGCGTGATGCATTCATAAATTGAAGGAATGGTGATGATCGTGGTGATTATGACCAGAATGTCGACATCTCTCCTGCGGGAGAGTGTGGCAATGAACGGCAAAGCGTAGAACAGCGAATAGTGAATTGAAACGAAAATCAGTAGAAAAAGAACCTCGAGATTCTTCGTGTCGCTCGCTGAACATATAATGCAATGTGACCAACGATACTCGGTTTTCCATTGTAGAGCCTTGCAGGTCGTTTTTGTTTTATCTCATTTTTGTTTGCCTTAAATTTGGGCACTCTACAGTTGTACAGTCATCTCAATAGCTGCTCTCACAAGGATGAATTCAAGCCGTTTATAAATTGTGGTGCTGAGATCATGAATCCGGTTACTTAGGAGCTATTTCAATATAGTGCATTTTTGTTACATTGTTTAATTTTTTAAACCAGCTAAGTGAGTGTCATCTTGCAACATGCAAATATTATCAGCATCTTCGTGCAATCTAACCCAAAAGGCGGAAGTGCACTTTCTCAACACGAGATGTTGAAAAAACCTCTCCTGGTGATAAAAACAAAGAAAGACTCTCAGGCGGCATCAATAAAAAGGAAGTGTAGCAAGCGTGTGATGCCCCCTCAGGCATAATGTTCGTTCGCCGCCAGGCTCGGTGGCCTGCCAAGCTCGGCAGGCAACATTGGTCACCGCACTGCAATAAAGTCCAACGAGCACAGCTGCTCGGCGGTCAATCATCGTACAGCACCGCCAAGCTGCGGAGCGTCCGGCTAACGGAGGATGCCTCGAGCCCTCCCTTGTTCACGAACCCGGGTGGATCGTGGCACTGGCAACGAGGATGGGATACTCGTGACACTGGCGATGAGTACCCACGGATCGTCCCACGCCACAGCGAGCGGCGAAACACCGCCCCCCATTGCTGCCACCATGCCGCTGTACTGACGGCTCGAGCCGTTCGAGGGAGTTGGATCCGCCTGGTAAATTTCCGAAGAGCAAGTCCACGTGTTCTTCCGGGCAAACAACACACCCGAGGCCAAACAGCGGGGCATTTTCCTTGCCAGCTGCGGGACCGGCGTCTTCAGCCTCTTGCTCGACCTTCTCAAGCCAGCCACGCCGCACGTTAAGACGCTGGGTGAGCTGCTCGCAATACTGCACTCGCATTTCAACCCAGGACCGTCCATACTAATGGAGCGTTTTCGCTTCAACAACCGGAGCCGCCTGGAAGTAGAGACCCTCTGGCAGTTCGTTGCTCCACTACGAGGGTTAGCGAGTGCCTTCGTTTTCAGGGACCAGCTGGACTCGCTGCTCCTGGACCTCTTCTTCTGCGGCATCAACAACCCCGCCATGCAGACGCGACTCCTGGAGCTTCCCGACCCCTCGCTGGACGAAGCCGCGAAGGCAGCACTACAATGGAAGCTGCCGCCAAGGACGCCGGGGAGATTCCCCGTGCGACTGGCTCACCGTCGGAGGAAGCGGCGGAAAACGATTTGGCGACAAAGGGCAGTACCTGCGGTCGCTGTGGTGGTGCCCACTCCCCCTCACAGTGCCAGTTCTCCCAAGCACAATGCTTTATGTGCGGGAAAACTGGGCACCTGGCACGTGTATGCAGTAGGGGGAGGATGAACAGCAAGCAGCAGCAGCAGGCTGATACTGGTACCACACAAGCCCGCGGCCAGGGTAGCCGTCGCAAGGGTATGAGGTGGGGGCGTGTGGAAGCAGGCTCAAGTTCTTCCGCGGCCATGCTCCACGTCGTGGGCGAGAACCCGCCGATTTTTGACATGCGGCTCACAGGCTTTCTACCGTCGTCTGTGCCGCCGTGCATGCTGACCGTCGAAATCTGCGGGCACCCCATCTCCATGGAGGTGGACACAGTGGCCAGCGTGTCAGTAATGGCCGGGAAACTCTTCAAGCGTATTTTCCCTGGCGTGTCCGTCGAGGCTTCGGGCATGCTGCTGCGCAGCTACTCCGGGCAACTCTCCCAGGTACAGGGTCAGGCACAGGTCAGCGTTCCCTTTGGCAACAGGGAGGCAACCCTTCCCCTTTACTTAATGAAGGGGTCGTCGCCGACGCTGCCGGGCCGAAACTAGATTCATGCACTGGGCGTTTGTATGCCAGAGTACCAGAAAGCCTACGTGCATGTGGTGAAAGACGGCACGACGGCTGGCATCTATGTACCTGAGGGAGCCCGGCCACGTTTCTTCCAGCCTCGCCCACTGCCGTTCGCCCTGAAGGACGGGGTCACCCAGGAGCTGCAAGGGTTACAGCGAGAGGGCATCCTGGTACCTGTCAAGACATCTGAATGGGCTACTCTCATTGTACCAGTCCTCAAGCGAGACGGCCGTGTGAGGATCTGCGGGGATATCAAGGTTACCATCAACCCTGTTGTTACCACCGAGAAGTACCCGCTGCCACGGATTGAACATCTGTGGTCAGCATTGTCCGGTGGACAGAAGTTTACCAAGCTCGACCTCAGATATGCTTACCAGCAGCTGGCGCTCCAAGATGCCTCCCGGAAGTATGTCAAAATATCGACAACTTTGGGGCTCTTTCAGTACACGCGCTTGCCGTTTGACGTGGCCTCGGCCCCAGCCATATTCCTGACGGAGATGGACAACCTCTTCCGGGGCATCAGGCACGTGGCGGTGTACTTAGACGACATCCTAGTTACTGGCAGCGACGACGGGGACCAGCTGCAGAACCTGCACAACGCCCTGGCACGCCTGCAGGACGCCGGCCTCAAGCTGAAGCTGGAAAAGTGCGTTTTCCAAGCCCCCAGTGTTGAGTACTTGGGACATGTCATTTCCCAGGCAGGCCTAGCCCCGGCTCCCCGCAATGTTGATGTTGTGCTCAAGGCACCTAAGCCCCAGAACAGGGAGCTTCAGAACTACCTCGGCCTCATCAACTTCTACAGGAGTTTTCTGCCGAAACTGTCGGAGCATCTACAGCCGCTAAATCTTCTACTTCGAGATGGTAAGCAATGGGTCTGGAAGAAGGAGCAGGACCGAGCCTTCCAGGGCAGGAAGGAGCTAATCACCAAGGCGTGGTTCGCTTCGATCCTGCTAAGCCTGTCGTCCTTACCGTAGATGCGTCGCCGTACGATGTGGGAGCCGTCCCGGCACACCGGGACAAAGATGGCCAGGAACGCCGTGTGTCGTTTGCTTCTCGTCGGCTTCATGCTGCAGAGCAACGTTACAGCCAGCTGGCCAAGGAAGGTATGGCCATCATGTTCGGTGTCGAACGCTTCCACCAGTATTTGTGGGGCCAGAAGTTCGAGGCGGTCAAGGACAATAAGTCGCTGTTGGGGCTGCTGGGGCCTGACAAGGCAGTTCCGGTGCAGGCGTCACCTCGAATGGTACGCTGGGCCTTGAGGCTGGCAGCTTGCAGTTACCAGCTGGTTTACCGTCCGGGAAAGGACCTGAGACCTGCTCATGCCCTGAGCCGTCTGGCCCTGCCAGAGGTGCCTGATGCTGTTCCAGAACCTGCTAAAGTGTTCATGCTGGAACACGCGTACCCGGAGGTGCTCTCCAGACCTGCGGTATCTCACGCGACGGGACCCAGTCCTGTCTCAGGTGGTCAAGGCGGTGTCCCGTGAAGAGGAATTGGTGCAGCAGGCCTATAGCCACAAAGCCGCTGAGCTGAGCTTGCAGCAGGGCTGCCTACTGTGGGGTTCCAGGGTGGTGATCCCACAAAGCGTCCGGTCCAGGGTCCTGCAGTTGCTGCATGCGGGTAATCCTGGCGTAGAAAAGACGAAGATGGTGGCCCGGTCCCATGTTTGGTGGCCTGGCCTAGACCAGCACATCCCTCACTTGTGCAGAGCTGCCAAATCTGCCAGGAGCATCAGCAAGCCTCGCGTTTTGTGGAATTCACCCCCTGGCCGTTCCCACAGAGACCCTGGTCCCGCCCACATGTGGATTTTGGGGCACCTATCAAGGACCATTACTTCCTGGTGGTGGCGGACGCCTTTTCGAATTGGGCAGAGGTTCTACCTGTCACCACTCCATCAGCAGGTGCGACCATTGCAGCGCTACTACAGGTCTTCGCCGCCCAGGGGTTGCCCGATGTCATCGTGTCCGACATTGGTCCTCCTTCCGCCAACAGAGTTCCTGGCCTCGCTGACGAAGAACGGTATCCGCCGGATGATGGTTCCGCTTCATATGGTGCAGCCGAGCGGGTGGTGCAAACCATCAAGCAGAAGCTCAAGAAGAGTCAAACTGGAGATTTCCGGACGAAGATTGCCCGGATACTGTTTCAGTACCGGACCACGCCCCTGCGATGTCACTGGCCGTGTCCCCTGTGAGCTCCCACTGGGTCGGATGGTCGAGACACCCTTGGACGTCTTGCATCCTGACCTCCGATCCGCAGTGCTTTTGAGGCAGCTGAAGCAGAAGCTGGCTGCTGACCAAGGGCGCCGTCTCGGGCCTTTGCCAGAGTTTGGAGCTCCAGTTTTCACCAGGAACTTCCGCCCTGGCCCATCCTGGTCTGCCGGACAGGTGGTGTCTCCTGCCAGCGCTTCATCGCTGCTAGTCCGCATGTCAGACGGGGCCATGTGGCACAAACACGCCGACCATGTCGGACCTCGCCTCGGGACCTGGCCAGCACCCTCGACTGCCACTTCTGAGTGCCAGCCCGCATGATCGCTTCCAGCGGAGCACCACCCACCTCGTAGGCGGCAACCGTTGCCAGTGGTGCTGCACCCGTTGGACCGGTGTCGAGCCTGGCACCACTCTCAAGGCCGACCACTGCGGATGCTCCGGATGGAGCGAGGCTGCCTCAGGCAGCACCCGGCCTTGCCACACCCGACCCATCAACACCGGTGCCCAGGCGGAGTACTCGACGGCGGAGGCCACGGGACCATTACTCGCCTGGGTAGCAGGCACCGTCGACTTGGCTCGGACGGTGGCAGAGCCTTCTGCTCTGAACACGGACGTTTCTTTCTTTTATTTAACAAACTGGGGGTAAGGGGGTGTAGCAAGCATGTGACGCCCCCTCAGGTATAATGTTCGTTCGCCGCCAGGCTTTGTGGCCTGCCAAGCTCGGCAGCCAACATTGGTCACCGCATTGCAATAAACACCGACGAGCGCAGCTGCTCGGTGGTCAGTCACCGTTCAGCACCGCCACGCTGCGGAGCGTCCGGCTAACGGAGGGTGCCTCGAGCCCTCCCTTGTTCACGAACCCGGGTGGATCCTGACAGGGAGAAGCCGATAATAACACTCTAATGCAATTAGCGTTATTCTTGCAGTTCAAAACCTTTTGGGGGCTAACTGTAGATCTATCTACCTGCCACTTCAACCGCTTTGCCATGAACCTCGGCCTCTGTATACTCCATGGTGTAATGGAAAGCGCGTCGGGGCTGCTGCGCTCAAGGAACATGATTCAAAACCAACCGTCGGTCCAACTTGGTTCACTAGGTATGCGGCAATCTACCGATGTGCCGCTCTTCAACGAACCTCTTCGACGGGGATGCAGGGACTGGGTATATGGCATGCGTAGGTACCGTTTTGAATAAATCTCTTTCACGACATGCATGAAGCCACAGGGTTTTGCTGGTCTTTTCAACGACCTCTTTGTTAGTGCCACTAGCCGTGTGCCACTTTTAATGAATGTCTTTGACGCCAACTACATGGGTAATTAGGTAATTGCCACAGGGAACGGTGCTGCTCTGTATTGCCGAAAAAAGAAGAAAACCTGACAGAGCCGATCTCCCTATGGCTGTCGACGATTATGCGCTTAGTATTGAAGCCATGAACCGACGAAACATATGGCCAGCGCCGAAATTCCTTATGAAAGAGGCGTTTATTGGAGCGGGACTCCCCTCTCGGGCATCGATGATAGTAATAATTATAATGGTTTCTTGGCATCCTCTTTGGCCTTTGAAATGACGCATCGGCAAAGAGTCAGCTTGCGGTAATCAGCATGCTTGAGGTAACCTGCATGCTTGAGGTAATCAGGTATGCTACCCATGCTTTTCATTGTAGCATTTTTCTATACATCTCCTTAATCTATTTTCTCTTCCTCAAGACTTGTCTATCTGCCTGGTACTGCTACCAAGCCCTGTAAGGGATCCGGTCGTATCAATTTCTTTCCTGCTTTTTCTTTTCACCAATACCCCAAAGCTTTCTTGCTTGTTTCTACTGCTGACGAGATGATACTTCCGTCGACTTTCAATCCAAGCGCTTTTAGAAGGTGTGCGTTGGCAACGTGCCTCACAGTGTGGATTCGTTCGCATAACATTAGGATGGGCTGTGTTGTCTCCCTATTTTCGCTCCAGCATACACATGCCTCATCTTGTTGGGAATATTTCCTCCTGTATGTTGATGTCCTTAGGCAACCAGTTCTACCTTATATCGTAAGGCACTGCCCTGTGTGTTCCGATTTACCTTCCTTATTTCTTTCTACCCATTCTTGTAAATATCCACGGTCTTTTTTGCTTACATTCCGCATATCCACTTCACTATCACTGTTTCTCTCGCTTTTTTTTAGAGGATTGCTGGTTCTCTACTTACACTTTCATTTGCCCTGTACTTTGCTGCAAACTTTCTTAACCTCTTCCTCCATTTTGTGTCAATGCTGTTCAAGTACAGATGCTTGAGCACTTTAGCGGCCCATTTATTTTGATGCATGTCCCTGATTTTTGCTTCAAAGCTAATTTTGCTTGGCGCTCCTCTAACTTCAAAACAGGCCCAACCCATGTCACCCTACACTGCCTCATTTGTGATTTCGCCGTGTGTTCCCAAAGCAAACTGGCCTACCAATCTTCGATGAACTTTCGCCCCGTTAAGTTACCTGATTTTAAGCACAGAATGATGTTTGCGAACGTTCGCGCTGGTAACATTACTCCTTCCCAAATTCTACGCGCCACCTCATATGTATTGTGCCCCCAAAGTGCTGTATGTTTCATTATTGCTGCATTCCGCTTCCCATTTTCTGCTAATCTTGGCGGGTGCTCGAGTGAGTCTTTCCTTCGTTTATGCGAACGCCAAGCTATATATTGTCACGTGGTAGTCACGTTAAAGAACACAGTAGCAATACTGCGAAAGACAAAACTAGCTTTTATTGGGTGAACCTGTGCCCACAAAATCAGGCTACACCTAAAACGCAACGATAGCGGCGAACACAGTCGCCGTTCGTCGAAAATCTGATCAGCGGGTCAAGTGCGTCGGCTTTTATACATCAGTCGTCGAATGTTCCAGAGTAATCGCTGGGACCCGCATGCCTTCCAAAAAGTTCTACACCATTGGCGTCGCGCATACATGCAGTCAGATTACGCAAGGTTCGGCGACAACAGACAGCAGATCGAACCACCGATAACATGCCAGAAACTTCCGACACATGCAAGCGCGTCCTGCGCTGTGCGATAACATTTGTTAGGCGGTGAAACATGTCGCCCGATAAAGACAGGTACACGCGTCAATACCCCCCCCTCTTAAAAAAGCATTGACCCGATGCTGCAAACAAACGAAAGCAATAAAGAAAAGCTCTCGTAGCAAAGAAAACAACAAAATAAGGAAGTCCGTCAGCGCCCGTAAAAGGGTTTAAGACGGGCCACGTGGACCACTTCAGATCGTGCGCAGCGCCGCTGTGAATGCGAAATGCCGTCTGGCACGACCTCATAGTCTAGCGCGCAATACGTCGGATGACATTGCGGGGTCCGAAATAGCGTCGCAATAGTTTCTCGCTCGGTCCTCGGGGGCGTGTCGGGGTCCATACCCAAACCCGGTTGCCGGGCTGGTACTCGACGTAGCGTCGTCAGAGGTTGTAGTGTCGGCTTTCGGTACGCTGCTGGTTCTTGATCTGTAGGCAGGCGAGCTATCGAGCTTCTTCGGTGCGCTGGAGATAGGTAGCGACGTCAAGATTCTCCTCGTCACTGACGTGCGGCAGCATGGCGTCGAGCGTCGTGGTCGCGTACATACCGTAAACCAGCTTAAACGGCATGATCTGTGTTGTTTCTTGCACCACCGTGTTGTAAGCGATGTTACGTACGGCAGGACGGCATCCCAGGTCTTGTGTTCGACGTCCACGTACATTGCTAGCATGTCAGCGAGGGCCTTAATCAGACGCTCAGTAAGACCATTCGTATGTGGGTGGTGGCCATTGTCCTCCTTTGCCTTGTCTGACCGTACTGCAGAATGGCTTGGGTGAGCTCGGCTGTAAAGGCTGTTCCTCTGTCGGTGATGAGGACTTTTGGGGCGCCATGTCGCAGCAGGATGTTTTCGACAAAGAATTTCGCCACTTCGGCTGCGCTACCTTTCGGCAGTGTTTTAGTTTCAGCGAAGCGGGTGAGGTGGTCCATCGCCACGACGATCCACTTATTTCCGGTTGTTGACGTCGGAAACGGTCCCAACAAGTCAATCCCGATCTGCTGGAATGGTCGGCAAGGAGGCTCGATTGGCTGTAGTAATCCTGCTGGCCTTGTCGGTGGTGTCTTGCGTCGCTGACAGTCTCGTCATGTTCTGACATAACGGGCGACGTCAACGGTCAGGCGCGGCCAATAATACCTTTCCTGTAACCTCGATAGCGTCCGGCAAAATCCGCGGTGTCCAGCGGTCGGATCGTCATGCAGGGCGTGCAATACTTGTGGACGCAGCGCCGACGGAAGAATAAGACGTTAGTTGGCGCGCACTGGTGAGAAGTTCTTCTTTACGAGTAGGTTGTTTTGAAGCGAGAACGAAGAAAATCCTCGCTTAAATACGTTGGGGACAACGTCGATGTGCCCTTCCAAATACTCGACGAGGTTGTTCAACTCCGGGTCTGCTCGCTGCTGTTCAGTGAAGTCTTCCGCGCTTAAAATGCCAAGAATGGCGTCGTCATCTTCGTCATCTTGCGGCGGCCAGTCAATGGGGGCGCGTGATAGGCAATCGGCGTTAGAGTGTTTTCGTCCGGACTTGTAGGTTACAGTGATATCATATTCTTGCAGTCTTAGGCTCCACCACGCCAGCCGTCCTGAAGGATCCTTTACGTTCGCTAGCCAACACATGGCGTGGTGGTCGTGACAACTTTGAATGGTCTACCATATAGTAAGGGCGCCATTTCGCTGCAGTCCAAACAATTGCGAGGCATTCCTTTTCAGTTGTAGAATAATTGCCTTCCACTTTTCACAACGACCGGCTAGGGTAAGCTATCACATGTTCATGTCCGTCTTTTCTCTGCACTAGGACGGCACCGAGGCCTAGGCTACTGGCGTAAGTGTGGATTTCGGTATCGGCGTCCTCGTCGAAGTGCGCAAGTACGGGTGGCGACTGCATGCGTCGTTTGAGTTCTTCAAATGCGTCGCCCTGCGGCGTTTCTCACTTGAACTGGATGTCACATTTAGTTAGCTGTGTCAGCGGCTCAGCGATGCGTGAAAAGTGCTTGACAAAGCGCCTGTAGTAGGTACACGTGCCAAGGAATCTACGCACTGCCTTCTTGTCGATGGGCGGCAGGAACTTTGCGATGGCAGCTGTCTTCTGCGGGTCGGGGCGGACTCCAGACTTGCTGATGACGTGGCCTAAGAACAGAAGCTCATTGTAGGGTAAGTGGCACTTTTCTGGCTTTAGAGTGAGCCCTGATGACTTGATGGCCTCTAGTACTGTCGCAAGCCGCCTAAGGTGATCGTCGAAATTTCCAGCGAAGATGACGACGTCATCCAAGTAAACAAGACAGGTCTACCGCTTCAATCCTGCTAACACCGTGTCCATGACGTGCTGGAACGTTGCAGGCGCCGAGCACAGTTCGAATGGCCTGACCTTGAACTCGTAGAGGCCGTCTGGCGTAATGAAGGCGGCCTTTTCGCGATCTCTCTCGTGGACTTCTATTTGCCAGTAGCCAGACTTGAGATCCATCGATGAGAAGTATTTTGCGTTGCAGAGCCGATCTAATGCGTCGTCTATCCCTGGTAGGGGTGTACATCCTTCTTTGTGATCTTGTTCAGTCGACGATAATCGACGCAGAAACGTAAAGTTCCGTCCTTTTTCTTGACCAAGACAACAGGGGATGCCCACAGGCTTTTCGACGGCTGGATGATGTCGTCAAACAGCATCTCGTCGACTTCTTCTCTTATAGCTTCACGTTCTCGCGATGAAACTCGGCAAGTGCTCTGGCGGAGTGGTCGAGCGGAATCCTCGGTGATTATGCGATGCTTTGCGACTGTTGTTTGCCGAATCCTCGATGACGTCCAAAAACAGCCTTTGCATCGTCCGAGCAGACTTCTGAGCTGTTGTTTCTTAATCATGGGGAGACTTGGATTAATGACGTAGTCTGCTTCGGGAAGCATGATCGTCGGGGTAGATGCGGCGGAATCCGAGAGGACAAACGCATTACTGGTTTCCAGAATTTCCTCGATGGACGCGATCGTCGTGCCGTTGTTGATGTGCTTGAACTCCTGGCTGAAGTTTGTCAGCAACATTTCTTTTCCCTCCGTGCAGTCGAGCGATCCCTCTTCCGACGCAAATTTCACGGTCTAGCAGTAGACGTTGGTCCCCCTCGATGACGCCTTCTACGTCGGCGGGTGTTTTCGTGCCGACAGAAACGACAATGCTGAAGCGAGGCGGGATGCTGAGTTGACTTTCGAGCACGCTTATGGCAGGATGACAACAAGAGCTTTCCGGCGGTATTGCTCGATCTTCCGACAGCGTTATCGACTTCGACTTCAAGTCGATGATTGCACCGGGTTGGTTCAGGAAGTCCATGCCGAGAATGACGTCTCGTGAACACTGTTGGAGGATAACGAAGGTGGCAGGGTAAGTCCGGTCATGAACGGTAATTCTTGCCGTGCAGATTCCAGTCGGCGTGATGAGGTATCCTCTAGTGGTCCGAATTTAAGGGCCTTCCCATGCAGTCTTAACTTTCTTCAACTGGGCGGCGATGGGTCCACTCATGACGGAGTAATCGGCTCCTGTGTCTACTGAGGCCGCGACTGTGTGGCCATCGAGAAGCACGTTGAGGTCGGTGGTTCTTTGTCTTGCGTTACAGTTAGGTCTTGGCGTCGGATCACGGCTGCGTCGCGTTGACCTGTGGTTGGTACTTGACGTTGTCAGGTTGCCTTTCGTCGGCGTATTCTTTCCTTCCGGACTCTGTCGGAACAGCGGCGTGTCGCTGTTATGTCGTCGAAGCGCTCTCTTCGGCGTCTTCGTCGGCGGCGGGGATCTTCGTCAGTTCGACGAACAGCTACCGCACCTCCATCGGTTGCTGCTTTTAGTTTTCCGGACATGGGCTCGCAGAGCAGCCCCGGGCTGGGCCAGGGTATGGTCGACGCTGCGGCAACAGGTAGCGGCCTAGTGACGGCGAACGGGACGGTCGTCGAGGGCTCCACTCAGTAGTGCCGAGGTAGTCGGCGATATCGCGAGGTCGCTCACCAAGCTGTGGTCGCGGCGCGTTCACAGCGAACCTTCGCAGTCCCATCTCCCGGTATGGGCATCGGCGGTAGACGTGACCGGCATCGCCGCAGCGGTAGCAGAGTGGGCGGGGGTCGGGGGTGCGCCAAATGTCCGTCTTCCTCACGTAGGTGCGCTGGGCGACGGGTGGTCGTGCTGGCAGTGGCGGCGGCGGACGACAAAATTGCGGCGTTACAGGGCCCTGGCGCGGTCGCAGAGGGGGATCTTGACGGCGCGCGATGGTAACGTAGGTCATCGCTTCTGGCTGGGGATGCGGTAATTGAGGTTGCACCTCAGGAACTCCCAGAGATAGCTGAACCTCATCTTTCACGATGTCAGCGATCGAGGCTATTTGAGGCTCCGACGAAGGCAAGACCTTGCCTAGTTCTTCGCGCACAACGGCCCTGATGGTCTCTTGGAAATCACCGGAGCCCAGTGCTTGGATGGCGCACTGAGGCGTGAGCACTTGGCGGTTATATTCCCTAGTGCACATTTCTAAAGTTTTCTAAATCGTCGTAGCCTCTGTCAGAAACTCAGCTACGGTCTTAGATGGGTTTAGAATTAGTCCGGCGAAAAGTTCTTGTTTTACGCCTCGCATCAAGAAGCGCACTTTTTTCTCTTCGGACTATTCCGGGCCGGTGTGCCGGAAAAGACGGGTCATCTCTTCTGTGAAGATGGCGATGGCCTCATTGGGTAGTTGGCCTCGGGTTTCCAGCAGAACTTCGGCCCTTTCTTTTCGGACATCATCATCATTAGCAGCAGCAGCAGCATCATCATCATCAGCAGCATGGTTACGCCCACTGCAGGGCAAAGGCCGCTCCCATACTTCTCCAACAACCCCGGTCATGTACTAATTATGGCCATGCCATGCCTGCAAACTTCTTAATCTCATCCGCCCACCTAACTTTCTGCCGCCCCCTGCTACGCTTCTGTTCTCTTGGGATCCAGTCCGTAACCCTTAATGACCATCGGTTATCTTCCCTCCTCATTACATGTCCTGCCCATGCCCATTTCTTTTTCTTGATTTCAACTAAAATGTCATTAACTCGCGTTTGTTCCCTCACCCAATCTGCTCTTTTCTTATCCCTTAAATTACACCTATCATTCTTCTTTCCATAGCTCGTTGCGTCGTCCTCAATTTGAGTAGAACCCTTTTCGTAAGCCTCCAGGTTTCGAACCCGTAGGTGAGTACTGGTAAGACACAGCTATTATATACTTCTTTCTTGAGGGATAATCGCAACCTGCTGTTCATGATCTGAGAATGCCTGCCAAACGCACCCCAGCCCATTCTTATTCTTCTGATTATTTCTGTCTCATGATCCGGATCCGCCGTCACTACCTGCCCTAAGTAGATGTATTCCCTTACGACTTCCAGTGCCTCGCTGCCTATTTTAAATTGCTGTTCTCTCCCGAGACTGTTAAGCATTACTTCATCATCAGCGTCATCAGCGAATCGCAAGTTACTAAGGTATTCTCCATTAACTTTTATCCCCAATTCTTCCCAATCCAGGTCTCTGAATACCTCCTGTAAACACGCCGTGAATAGCATTCGAGATGTCGTATCTCCCTGCCTGACGCCTTTCTTTATTGGAATTTGTTGCTTGCTTTATGGAGGACTACGGTGGCTTTGGAGCCGCTATAGATATCTTTCAGTATTTTTACATACGGCTCGTCTACACCCTGATTCCGTAATGCCTCTATGACTGCTGAGGTTTCTACAGAATCAAACGCTTTCTCGTAATCAATGAAAGCTATATATAAGGGTTGGTTATATTCCGCACATTTCTCTATCACCTGATTGATAGTGTGAATATGATCTATTTGTTGAGTAGCCTTTACGGAATCCTGCCTGGTCCTTTGCTTGACAGAAGTCTAAGGTGTTCCTGATTCTATTGGCGATTACATTAGTAAATAGTTTGTAGGCAACGTACAGTAAGCTAATCGGTCTATAATTTTTCAAGTCTTTGGCGTCCCCTTTCTTATGGATTAGGATTATGTTAGCGTTCTTCCAAGATTCCGGTACGCTCGAGGTCATGAGGCATTGCGTATACAGGGTGGCCAGTTTCTCTAGAACAATCTGTCCACCATCCTTCAACAAATCTGTTGTTACCTGATCCTCCCCAGCTGCCTTCACCCTTTGCATATCTCCCAAGGCTTTCTTTACTTCTTCTGGCGTTACCTTTGGGATTTCGAATTCCTCTGGACTAATTTCTCTTCCATTATCGTCGAGGGTGCCACTGGTACTGCATAAATCTCTATAGAGATCCTCAGCCACTTGAACTATCTCATCCATATTAGTAATGATATTGCCGGCTTTGTCTCTTAACGCATACATCTGATTCTTGCCAATTCCTAGTTTCTTCTTCACTGTTTTTAGGCTTCCTCCGTTCCTGAGAGCATGTTCGATTCTATCCATATTATACTTCCTTATGTCAGCTGTCTTACGCCCATGTTGCAAGGGTGGACTCCCGGTTCTCGAACCAAGTCCTCGCGGCATCTTCCAAGGAGAAGTACACATGTCGTAGATAATCCTCAGAGGTCCAGTTGGTGAAGGTCGATATCCTTTCGAAGGTTTCGAGCCAGGTTTACGGATCCTCCGACGTAGCTCCACGGAAGGTAGGGGACTCTCTGGGTTGTTAAGTACGATGGGTGACACTGGGGCTGCCATTGTGGTTGTCTTGGCCACAATCTTCTCGGTCTTCTCAGGTAGTAGTCCGTGCTAAGGGGGCAGGTGTTGTAGACGACAGCTTGCTCGATGGTCCGGGACTATGTTGGTGCTCTCTTTGCGGTCGGGGCTTGGATCACGGCTTCTCGGGCGCGCCCGGTACATGGACGAAAAGCATCTCCACCAGAAGCAGGCCTGTACTTGTCTTTATCGGGCGACACGTTTCAATATATTGCTTCACTGTGGGTATGACATGCTGTTGAATGAAACCCAGTAATTACTCGTTTTTGCAGTGAAGCTGTATATGATTAGTCGATTCGTCCATCCATCCGCCCGTCTGTCGCCTGTATGCCGAAAACTCCTCCGGCGCAACCCCATGCGCGTGCGCGAAAAAAAGAAAAAGTCGCGGCCGTCGCTCTTAAGTTAGTCATCCTACCTACATGTTATGACGCATGACTTTCGTGGCCATATCGAAAACGTGAGATGGCAGCGGTCGTTCACTCGCATTGGAGAGTGAAAAAGCGTAATAAAAGGCAATAGTGTGTCTGCTAATCGTCGACGTTTACATCGACCTAGCGTGCCCCGATGGAAAGTGCATTATATCCTTCCTGTTGGAATGGTTTCGAAATGAGTGCTACGCGGACGTCAAATGCCGACCACGCGTCACCGGTCGTGCATAGGTTTAACCTTCGGCAAGAACGTGTCTAGCATAGCAATACAACCGATCGCGCTGCAGCACAGCTACCACAAAGCTATGGTCGCACTGGTAATGAATGGGACAAAAAAAGGCGATAAAAGCCACGAATGTACCTGTATGTGTCTTTATTCAATCAATATAGCAATAAAGATATAAATCAGTAAAGCTGTCAATATGGCCTTCCCAATACAGCTTCGCTGGTTAGCCTTCTTCACAGAGTGAAAGGCAACTAATTTTTTTTCATTGAAATTCCCCATTCCAGATTTCTGTGTGCGAAACCTAAGGCCTAGATTTGCCGCTACATTGCCACACATATTCGCCAATCTATGTAAACATCTTGCATTGTCCGCTGGTTGCACTATGCCATTCGCATACTTAAATCCAGGGACCTTCTGCTGCACCATTGACCCATTCCGCGGATAGGAAATTCACACCCTAGATCACTGTTTTCCAGTCGTCTTTCAATGCTGTTTACACAAAGCAGCTAACAATGAGCCTCTAGCCAACTTGGGTCATCTAGTATAAGTCACTGGGTATGCGAACAATACTAAGAGTTATCATACACCAGCGCGTCACGCATCTAGTCTCGGAAGCCACGCTTGGGCTTCTCGGCATTGCCACTGGATGGTGCAGCGTATCCGGAAAGACGCGTGAGAGAGGATCCCGGCTGCCTCACGATGCCTTTCTCAGCGCATGCACTGGCGTTCCATCCTTTTCGCAGGCTTCGTGGGGGCGTCAACAGATGGCGCAGAGTGTTCATATGGTAGCCCGAGAAAGGAGTCTGCTGCAGTACGTGCCTCATACACGGGCGTGTCGACGGTGGCAATACGTTGTGTGGCTATATGACTTCAATGCTAATACGATTACCGTCAACGGTCGTAGTTATATGGGGTCTGCGAAATTTTTATCGATGAGTCGTAGACAATTATACTTTTATTAGGCATTGCGTACCATTCTTGGATGCAAAGCATACATCTGGCTTGGTTTCTTCGGTTCAGGAAAAATAAAGGATTAGAACATCGAAACAAACATTTTTGCTGATCCGTTCTATTTATTAACACAATGACAAAGAGGCCGGCTGTTACGTAATGTTGCAGTCGTAGGTGCCACTCATGTATCAGTTCATTTAATATGATAATTAAAAAAGCACACCACCGTGGAATTCAGTTTATACGCAGATTTTTGTGTGCCACCCATATTTTGCATATCCTTCCCCACTAGCCATTACTAAATGGGCTTGATGCGTATTTTGTGAGTAACGGAATGTAGGCACACACGAATGTCCCGCGACAAATAATTTTATCTTGCCAGTTGGTGCATACCAGCTTCAGGTAGATTTAGTAAATCCGCCTCGACATCCTAAAACATTCAATTAGCTTTTACTTATCCTAAGAAGCGAACGCAGGCAAAATTTGGTGATCGTTGTACTCACGACGCGACGTTCTCGGCGGCGTATGCAAGTTTTCCCCAGGAATCGGTGTCGTTGTAGTAGTAGTACCCGATGCCGACAAATACCTTGTAGCGGCTGGTGTCATTTCCCAGGAGTTGCCGCATCTCCTGCAAAGAAACCGGCAGTCCATTTAGCTCCGGCAGTCTGTGTTACACCCGTTCATACCCTTATTTCATATTTTGTCTACTGCCTGAGAGGTGTAAGCACATTGTGCTTACAGCAACCATCTGTATGTTGTTTCTCACATTTATTTTTGAGTAATTGATTGATTGATTGACTGATTAATTGGTTGGTTGGTTGATTGATTGATTGATTGACTGACCTACTGAATGTATGATTCATTTATTTATTTATTTACACGCCTAATCGCCATGATCGCAGATTGCGCGTTCAGAAAACAATGCTCGCAGCATTTGCAGAGAAGCCAAGCTTCTGTTTCAGGGGCTTTTCCCATTTGCGGCTGTGCTCCCAATATCAGTTTTTCACGTTGTAGCTCAGTCTATAATTTGGCACAATTACGTACATCATCACCGTAAAATAACAACTTTATGGCAGTGAAATAAAAAAGTTATTTAACAAACGTGCGTGTGGTATGCAACTAAAATGTATCTTTATGTATAATCAAACACACTTACCGCTTTACAAGCTTTCGTATTCGATTTTATAGCATCGAATACAAGTTTGAAATGCCACAAATTATTAAGAAGAACGATATTCATTACGTACGAGAATTTATGGTAAGCTTCGGGTGATGATTACAGGCTTTTAAAGGTATATTAACTGCGTATGGAGGTGTTTCTGCTCCAGGGCCAGGATTTTACATCGCGACATGGCTTCAGAAATTGCGCATGAACAGGGTGTCAGATATTGCTGAAACGCTGGCTAGAATGAAGGCCATAACCTTTAACGTTAAAAAACATGCTGCAGGCTATACATCAAGTTTCATTAGACCTTGCTATTCGGTGTTCCTCCAGCTTCTATGTTCATTCAGAAATATAGACAGCAGTCTCTACCTTTTGGCTTCGTTTCGAAGCTAGAAGCATTGTCAATATTAGATACAGTATCTGACAGATTTCATCAGTAGTGGAACAAAGCATGCTCTTACCACAGCCACGAAGGCACAGTTACAGAGAATTAGAGATTGGGGGACTTGGAACCCATTCGGGATTGCAGCGTGCATCGAACTATACATCGTAAATGCACAATAAACAACGACCTTGTTCTATTTACTTGTTGCTTTTTGCACACTGCTGGCATGCAAAGAAACATAATTATTATAACTTATTCCTCGTATAAGGAGAAAAAAACGTTGAGAAATAACGCATATTTATTAATATTACTGTCAGACAATCGATACAAAAAAATTGTTGTGGTCTGATAGTGCTATATGGCAACCTCCACTCTGCACACGTCAATCAGGGTTACGCGGTACGCGGGGAATAGTGGCAAAAAGTACGTCATCGGCGAAGTTGTCGCAAATGGCCAGATAAACTCGAAATTTATAGCAGTTCTAGAACACCCTGTTAGACCAGGACCACTACCAGAACAACCAGTAAAAATCACGTGACGTTGAAATTTCCGTATATATATATATATATATATGTATATATATTATAGTGTTCGCTTTTCAGTAAAAAGCATATTCCACTTCACAGAGGCATATTATTTAGTTTTTCAGAGGAAGTTTTAGCTTGGCCGTAAACGTACTAATCCTTGCAGGGTGCGCTTAGCTTATCAGTGTACGTATAACTCTTAGAAGAGGGACATTATCTTACGAGTAAACGTATTGTCTTTTGCGAAATACCGGGTTACCGGAAACGCAAACGTGAATGATCATGATGAATATCTTTGGCATCCCCTTTGAAACGGGGCGATGATAGATTCGCCTAGCCTTCTTGATTTAATCAGGCATGCTATACACGCCTTTGTAGCAATTCTTTTGTAGAAATTGCTAATTTGTAGCAATTCCTTTGTAGCAATTGCTACGAACGGGTGCATATCTGAATTTCCCTTTCTTCATGCTATACATGCTTTTGATTCTAGCATTCTTGCGCACATCCTCATCTTTTTTTTTCTCTTCCTCAAAAACTTTTTATCTGCATGCCTTTTACCGCTATCTATACCTGTAACGAATCCGCTCGTATCAATCTCTTCCCTACTTTTTTTTCCATCAATACTCAAGACTACTTTTTGCTTATCTCGTATGCTGACTGGTTGGAGCTTCCGTCCACTTTAAATCCAAGTGTTTCTGAATGGTGTGCATTACCTACTCACTGGGCTAATACCTTTGCATTGCATTAGGGTGTGCTAAGCGGTCTCCGGATGTTTCGCTGTAGTAGAAACATGCCTCATATTGTTGCAAATATTTGCTCCGGTATGTTCTTTTTTTCCTTAGACAACCAGCTCGAGCCTCATATAGCAAGGCACTGCCCTTTGTGTCATCATGCAAATTTTCTTTTTTAATTCATTTCATCCCATTCCCGTAAATCTCCGTGATTTTCTTAGTCTCCACTATTTGCACCTAAATCTGTTTCTTCCACCTTCTTTTTGATGACTCCTGGTTGTCCATTTGCATTTTCGATTACGTCGTCCTGGCTGCCAACTTTCTTGGCTCATTCCTCCATTTTGTGCCCTCGCTTTTCAAGCGCAGACACTTGTGCACTTTAGCCGTCCGTTCACATTCAATCATGTTTCTGAGTCTTTTTTCAAAACCTTGCTATGCGCTTCCCTGCCTTGAAAACAGGCCTAACCCATGTCACTCTGCATTGCCTCATTTGTGATTTTACCGTGGGCTTCCAAAGCCAACCGTCCTACCGATTTTTCGTTTACTTCCGATTCCGACAAGATATCCGATTTTTAGGCGCAGAACGGCATTCGCGAACGTTAGTGGCGGTACCATTACTCCACTGCAGGTTCCACATACCACTTTATATTAAATGTGGTGCCACGAGTGGCTCGATGGATGGATGGATGGATGGATGGATGGATGGATGGATGTTATGAGCGGGCCCTTTGGAACGAGGTGGTACGTTGCGCCACCGGGTTGGTGGCGTCACCTGGTGCCGCAGATTTTAGCCACAGAATAAAGACCTGTTATTTCTGTAACAAATGACATTTTGTTTAGGTGCTAGCGTAAAGTGCTGGCAGTAACGTGACTGTTGACATGCAGCCTTTTTTTTATTTTTCTTCGACAAGAACACACAGGTACAGGAGAACTGGTCTAACATGTTGCTCTTGGGCAAAGCGTCACGAGGTGTCACTACCAACATTTTTCATTCACCCATGTATTGCGTAACCCGATATTCCGTGAAGGTTAACACGTTTACGGACAGCTTCCGGATACGTATACGTGAGCAGCCGGGTTGGTTGCGCCGTCAAATCCGCAAACTATAAACGAAGAGAGCAAGTATTTACTATTACACCGGGCTGCCATACGTTGCTTAAGGGCCGATATAAAGCGTCGGAAGCGACCTGAATGCTAACGTTTAGCCTTCTCTTTTTCTTTTTTTCGATGAGAACACTCACACAACACAACAACCTTTCAAACACGTTGTAGTTGCACAAAGTGTCAAAAGCTGTAACTTGAGCGTTGCATTGACCCATTGTAGAACTAGAAAGCTTACCAGCAAGTATGAGGCCGGTATAGTAAGCAACGTAGAAACAAAGAACGTTAAACACAAAGTAAGAGGTACAGAGTCAATCTCCTAGGTGGCAGCAATGGAAAGGAAACCGGCTATAAGTAGCTACCTATGAAGTAAAAACGAAATCAGATGGAAATATGTTATGATAGCTAAAAGGGAAGTTAAACTTTTCGAACCGAGATCAGGATACCTTGAAACGCGTAGCTGTATAGCGACGTGCACACAAAAGAGAAGCATATGCTTGCTGTGGTAAGGCTAGGCAAACGATGAAACCTTTTTTTTTTCTTCTTGAATGTGAAGATATTCAGCCGGCTTTCGGTTTAGGCTACGGTGGCCCACTCGAAGCCCTGGATCGGGTTCATGGATAGCAAAGGGAAAGTAAACATGTCCACAACCTAGATTAGTAAATGGCGGTTGGACATTTGAAGGCCACAAAGTAGGGAGACCGCAAAACAACAGAGGAGTACAAAACCGAAGTTCCCAATAACGTATCAGATATTTTGATGCAGGCCATTTATTGTCTCTGAAAAAATAAGACATGTAGGAGATTCAGCAAAGTGAGAAATATGTAGTTTGTTGGGGCAAGCCGCCACTTTATTTCAAAGGGGATGCTCATAGCATCTATCCATCCACCCATCCATGCTCCAGCAATATAGCATTCTGTCAATATCTGTCTAATAGAACGTCAGAGTGTATGCGCAAAAAGTTTATCTGGTCGTTGACGCCAGTGTGCGGTACATGCAAGTGGCAAAATTGCGCGGACAGGACCATCACTTACGCTAAGTACTTTTGGCGCGATTGCGTTGGACACAGTCTCAACCGTGTTTGCTGTGCCGTAAATGTCCAGGATGCCGTAGTGGTGGACTCGCGACTCGCTCCGAAGTTGCTTCAGCTGGCTCCTGATCTGCGTGTTGCTGAACATGTTGTCTGCCAGCAGCATCCTGCGAGCGAATCGAATCGGGGCGGGACGCGAACTTCATGGCGTGACCGAGGCTCTCTGTCACGCAATTTGTTACCGTGTAATTCTTACTAAATAAAACCCAGGAGGAAAACCTCGCTCCACCATCCCATGTACGAGTTTCTTTACAGGTGCGTGTTCCACCGCGGCAATGTGGAAATGCGAGTCTGCGAGGCACGCCTCTAATATCACTCGTGCTTGAGCTTAGCCATTACCACCCGAATAATGCAAGCAAGTAAAGAAACCAAAATAGACTAATAAAAATGACGAAAACTGAGCGGGGAATTTGTAGTTTTTCTTTCAACTTTAGCGGCCACCGGCTCCCTTCCCATTTGGCGTAACTGTTCAACTAAGCACAAATCACCGTGACTTAATAAAATAAGTGCTGTTACATATCCTAATTGAAAATTTTAACTTTTTACAGGCTGTAAACTCGTAAAAAATTTGTAATTGAGAAAGATGGAATGCTGTTAGCCAGAATGGGTCTTTCTCGATTATTGTCCCTCCGACAAAGACGTCGCCCTTAAGCCACCACATGTCCAGATTCCCATGCACGCAGCAAGCCGGCAGCTCCAGTTTTCCTACTCGGTGATTGTAAGAAGTTCTATGCAGTGTTCTGCAGGCTTGTGGGTGTGTTCGGCTTCACTGCAAAGCCAGCGCGAGCGCAACTGCACCATTCGTGACGTGGCACACATTTTGCAACGTCCACGTCGTTTAGCTTTAGGCCGATCGCATTTCACTTACCTTACCTGAGCTTACCTAATTACCTACAAATCTGACCTTACCTAGCTTTCTCTACAGCGCAAGACTCGCAAGTGAGTGCAGGAAATCAAAAGCATAGAACGGAGTCAGATGACATAAGGCGCGATTAAGTGGAGATGGCAATCAAAACTTTTCCGTTTGCAGGGCACATATATGGACAGATTCTGACGCAGTATTCTAAATGAATTGTTTACATGATTTGAAAAGCGTCTCGGCTAAACGAGCATGGCGTGTCAATGTTCAAGTGATTTATTCACAGAAAAGAGCGGAACGGGTTCTGTAGTGTCCAGCCGCATATTTCTCTTACAGCGTTGTCTTGCCGTGTTTGGAGGCCGAAACGGACAGAAGTTAGCTGTTACCAGAGATACAGCACACGGTGTTATGAACTGGCAATAACCACGTGAAATAAGATTATGTTCAACTACTAGAGATGAAAAATGCGCGCCATCACCAGACTGGTTAGCATTCTGAGGCTAAGAAAATTTACAGCCGTGATAACTCAGCCACATGCCCCTATCAGCTTAGTTGTGGGATATGTCGGCATCCGTTGAATCGGCGCTCACTCTTTTAACTAATACAATTTCCCAATTGTGCTCCTCCCCACCGGGAATGTTACGCTCAGAAAATCTAAGCATGAATGCCCGAATGACTACTTTCATATTGCATCCTGTAAACATCCACAGACGCCGTAACAGTTAGCGTAATGTTTTGTAAGCGTAGATATAATAGAGAATCGCTAAAATCAGAGATATTGCAAAGGCGAACACATATATGGTAACGCACTAAACCAGATAATGAGCAATAACAAGCCTGCATGAGAATTTGTACACAGCAGTATTTACACCACAATCTAGTATAACAAGAATCAATTTAGATGGTCTGCTTATTGCGTAAACTTTTTTTCACGCCTCGAATTTTTTAGTACACTATACCCGTACTGAAAGTCGTTATGGCGTTGATCTGGTGAGCTTGAGGTCACGGGTTCGACCCTGGCGGCAACAGCCGCCTTTCAATGATGGCGAAAGGCAAACGCGCTCCTTTATTTAGATCTAGGTGCACGTTTAAGAAAACCAGATGGGGAAACTTAATCCGGGATCTTCCCTGGGTCATGCCGCATACTGATATTGTCGTTTTGCCGCCGCAACACCTCTGAATTTATTTTTCTCTTTATTTGCGTTTGACTTTCTCTGACTAAACCATGTACATGTACTGCTTGCGTACTAATATTTATTTATTTATTTATTTATACACATACCTCACAGGCTCCAACTGGAGTATTGCGTGAGGGGGGTAAGAGAAACAACATGTCGAAAACAGGAGCAAAAAACATAGCTAACAACAAATCAAACAATTGAAAAAAAAAGTTGAATCGAAATACGCCGAACAACATCAAGCAAACGAAGAACAAAAACACTCTGGACGATCAGAAACGCGCATGGCTCATCAAATTCCTGCAAAGAACTGCAAGTGCATGTCAAGTGACATGCTGCCCACAGAATGACAGTCAAGTGACATGGTACAAATGAAACATGTGCGCATAACTACGGAATCAATTTTTTTAATGTTTCTCTAAACGTGTCCAGATTATTAATTTCAACAATGTGGCTTGGAAGATCGTTCCAAGCTGCTATTGCCAGAGGTAATGCAGATTTGTTAAATGCATTTGTGTGGCCGAAAACACGTGTGAAACTGTGTGCGTTATATAAGCGGCGAGATGTGCGAAATGGGCGGGAAAGGGGTAATGTAGTTGCGTGTTGACTGTGAGTGATTTTGTGCAGTAAGCAAAGCAGAGCTATCGTCCTTCTAGATTCAAGAGATGGGAGTGATAGGGATTTCTTTATAGCAGTCACGCTAGAATGCCTACTGTAATCTTTCGCGATGAAACGCGCGGCACGGTTTTGAACAGATTCGAGAGAATTTATTAAATATTCCTGATGTGGCGACCAGATGGCGGAAGCGAATTCAAGCTGCGGACGAACAAAGGTTCTGTACGCTATTGCACGAGTGGCTGAAGGGGCTTCACGTAGGTTTCGTTTTAGGTAACCAAGTGTGCGAGATGCTTTTGCTGTAACATGTTTTATATGCGTCTTCCATGATAAGTTTGTTGTAATATGAATACCGAGATATTTGTACAAGGGGGTGACAGTGACAGCACTGTTGTTAAGCGAGTAAGTGTAAAAAGAGTTAGTTTTCTTTCGGCTGACACTCATTAATTTGCATTTTTCAGTATTTAGTGACATTTGCCATAGCTTGCACCAGCTTGTAATCTTATCTAGATCTTTTTGAAGAGCTATGTGATCGTCGGGTGTCTTAATTTGGCGATAAACTACGCAATCGTCAGCAAATAATCTGATTGGTGATGTTATGTTCGATGGCAAATCATTTATGTAGATGAGAAACAATAGCGGACCCAGTACGCTACCTTGAGGTACACCAGATGACACATCGGCCAAGGGAGAAGAATGATTGTCAGTGAACGTAAACTGTTTGCGGGATGTGAGGAAGTTCCTTATCCACGATATTGTAAGGCTGTCTAAATGTAATGATGATAATTTGGCTATTAATCTAGAGTGGGGAACGCGATCAAAGGCTTCGGCAAAGTCAATAAAGATACTATCAATCTGGAAACCATTGTCTATGTATGTGAATAGCTCGTTAGTGAATTCAATTAGTTGAGTCTCACAGGAAAGTTCTTTCCTAAAACCGTGTTGCTTCGGATAGAAGAAATTGTTAGCTTCTAAGTGCTGCACAATATTAGATGCTATCACATGCTCCAGTAATTTACATGGAATGCTTGTTAATGATATGGGTCGGTAATTACTTATCCTACTTTTATCGCCCGACTTAAAGACGGGAATGATTTTCCCGATTTTCCAGTCACATGGTAGTTCCCCTGTGGATAAGGATTGCTCAAAAATACGTGATAGAATGGGGGCTGTATATGTGGACGTATGCTTTAAAATTTTATTATTTATACCATCAACGCCGGCTAAGGTAGAGACCTTTAGTTTTTTAATTAGGGATGAGATGCCGGCGGCATCAATCTTTATTGGTGCCATATACCTGTAGTTTACGTCTGCAATTGCGGGAATGGTAGAGTAATCCTCGCGTGTAAACATCGAGGTGAAAAAATTATTAAAAGCAACTGAGGATTCTTCTGAAATAGGTGCTCCGGTATTGTCTTGGAGTGAAATTCGGCTCGAGTCTTTTCGAGGGGAAATCACTGCCCAGAATTTTTTAGGGTTATTTTGCATCATGGATTGCAGGTCGTGTGAAAAGAATTTGTGCTTAGCGCTACGAATGTTACAGCAGTAATGTTTTTCGGACTCTTTATGTTTTAACCACGCCACTGCGGTTCCTTGACGCTTAGCAATTCTGAACAGGCGTTTCTTTTTATTTTTTAGTGAGCGCAGCGCCCTGTGATACCATGGTTTAGAACTATTTACCCGGAAGTGAATTAGTGGAATATGAGCATGTGTAAGCTGCATTAGTGTTTCCTTAAAGAGCTTCCAGTTTTCCTCAACAGGTCGGGAAACAAAATTACGTATGAACGAGCTGTAGAAATTCTCGAAACCTATGTTGATGGCAGTGAAATCAGCCTTCTTATAATTAAATATGCGCTTAGGTGTTGTAGTGCGTTTGTATAATGGTAGTTCTATTATGAGGTTAATGAGTAGATGATCACTAAAACCAGGCATCAAAGAAACCGATGCAACTGTTTCAGGGATTGATGTGAAAACGAGGTCAAGAACATTATTGCCACGAGTGGGTTTCTGAATCATTTACACTAGAGAAAAGTCTAGTGCAAGCGCTACGAAATTGTTGGAGTGTTGGCAGGGTGACGTTAGGTTAGCCCAGTCAATTTCTGGGTAATTAAAATCACCAAATAAAAATATGTTACCTTTAGGAAATTTCTTAGTAATTTCGCAAAGATTTTCATACAAATATGACGTAAACGTTTCTGTACTGTCTGGTGGTGGATAACATATTCCAAATACGTTCTTTGAATGCGAAGATGGAATGCAGACCCAGGTTATTTCAAGTGGACTTGAAATTTCAAGTGGAAAGGCAGTAATGTCTTTTTTTACGGCTATCAATACCCCGCCTCCCCTTCTTCCGTCTCTGTCTTTACGATAGATGCTGTAGTCAACTGATGGTTGTAGGACTTCGTCATCAGTGATATCGGAGTGGAGCCATGTTTCTGTGACTAGTAGAATATCACAATTGCTGTTTTCTAGATGCGAGCAAACTTCGACACGTTTTGGGAGTAAACTGCGCATATTCGTGAACGATATCGAAATCTGCGCTACATCATTATGGACACTTGCATTAGGAGGTGGATTACTATCAGATGAGTCTGCCAGCCTTCGAAACTGCTATCTAGATGATTTAATAACACTGTCAGTGTCAGCGCAGTACGTGAACACGGTATTCTCTATGCGCAGTTTATCGACGGCTAGCTTAAACGGCACATTTTTTTTTTTTGGAAAAACATCACCAAGAAGTTTTCCTTTAGGCTACCTTGGTACAGGAAAATCCGTAGGGCACACAAAGAATGGTAATGGCCATAGTAGATAAGCACTGGAAGGGCAAAAGTCTGCAAGCTCTCAGTGGACAGTATGGATATTTCGCACAATAGCGCTATAATATAGAGGTTGTTTTCTTAGAGCCTACAGCGTATTTAATATCGCGTGTACCAGATAGCGAAATTCTAGTAAGTATGCCATTTAACTTAATTACTTGCACAAGATAGGAAAATTCATGTGTGAACAAAATTTTTGCAATTTATTATTTAACCATCACTTTACGGTACAATTTGCACTTTACGAACTACAGGTGGTGAGTTCGCCAGGCGTATCCGTATGGAAGGAATTCTCAGGACGGCACCAGTTTCGATATGTTCGTTCTCACTGCGTGCGACGAAGAAATTGACTGGCGTTTTAGCTATTCTCAGGCTTGAAAGCATGAAACGAAGTATTTTTCGTTTTTGTTTTTCTCGTGAAGTCAGTGGAACGACACTACACTTTGACCACAGGTTTGACGACGATTTTACTGCAACCAGTGCCATGCTCATAATTTCTTCGAAGGAACATGCCTTGTAAGCACCCCGACTAAAGTTGTACGTTGCAATATATGTGCTTGAAACCTTGTAGAATTGTAAAGGACTGTCCGCTTCCTGGAGCAATTCAAATGAACGGTTGCTATCGCGCTATCTGGTAGAAGCAACTGTTAAAAACTGCGATAGTCAAAACAAAAAGGCGATATGTTTTCTATACATCTATAGAATGCGTAACTAAAGTAATAAAGGACCCCGCGCTTTCTAGTGATTGCCATCACCTACTTTGTATTATGAAATCAGTCCACAGATATTCGAGAGGAGAGTCATCGAAGCAAAGCGGCTGCTTCGTAAGGAAAGCGTTATTAGCTTTCTCTCGCTCGGCCAACTCTACGAAGTGACTTATTAGAACTGATTCTTGGCAAGCTTGTGAAAACTAGAATATGGGCTCCTGCAAGTCCCCCTGTATTCGCACCAGAGCTATACACACGCTGCCCTTGAGCTACTATCTATTTCTCTGGTACACGGTTCCTTGAATGGTAGAGGGAATGCTTACTGCTTATTGCCAAAGTAGCCCCATTCGCGTGTGACGTTTGAGGCTTATTTTATACAATAATAAAGTCCAAAAGGGCGCTCATAAAGTAACAACCGAAAAGGACGGATATTCACTAAGTGACCCCATAGTGTTTGACACATCATGAAGCTAATGCGAGAAATCTCCGGCTGATTTTGGATGACTGTCCGAGGTTCTCTACAGTAAATTAGCATTCTTTCTTAATTCAAAAATTTCAGCCTTGATTGCAACAAGGCCGCCGCGATCGTGAGTCGATTCCTAGACCTCGTGCGCCACTTCGGATCATTTTTCTCGTCTGATGAACGCTTCTCTGCTGCCGCGAAACCACAACCTCAAAAAGCAAATTTTTAGGAGCACCTCGTGAGTGATCGATGGGGTTTAACGTCCTGACGCAGCACTGGGGCTACGAGGAGAAACATTAGCTGCTTGGGCAGGGAATCGAACCAGCGACCTCCAGCATAGCCGCCGAGACCCTCCCCGGCCACCCACCCCCCACCCATTGGCGTATCACGTCACGAGTGTCTTGTCAGGAGTGTCACGTGCACTCACGTCGAGCTGAAGGAGAGGCCGCACGTTGTCTGCCGATAGGTAGCGCAGACGTTCCTGAACGCCTCGAAGCTCATCTGGCTGAGGACCGCACGCACCGTCCTGTTGAAGACCCGCACGTGAGTGAAGACCAGGATGTCGCACGCATTGTCGGGCGGAAACAGCGGTTTCATGGCAGCCGCGGTCGAGCCCACCGAGCACATGAGCGGCGGGGGTGTCGTCGTCGTTCGGGCTACGCGAACCAATGAAAGCGAGGGCAGTCAAATGGCCGTCGCCGTGATTGTCACCGATCAACGCATTCGCGATCATGAACTGGCGTTTTGTGGTGGAAGGGCCATGTATGTGGCCATAGAGTGCCAGTAGTTATTGTTAACTCTGACCAATAGGGCACAAAGTATGTAAGCTTATGCATGTAATCAGCATTGAAGGCGAGGGAAACACGAAAATAAGGACATATGGGCGAGCGCTGTCTAACAACTGAAGTTTATTAATTACAAAACACCACATTAGTACACGTGCCGTTAAGAGTCATGTTAATATAAACTCTATGAGATAATAATAATAATAATCATCATCAATAGTTAAGGGATCAGCATTGTTTGTAACAATAAAGGAGAATCTCTGCATACTTATTCTCATTATTATTATTATTATGTCGTCGTCATAGGTTTCAGGACCCTGGCATTCTTTTTTATGCTGTTTACGCCGTAGTCATTCGCTCGGTTTCAATAAGGAATGGAACGAAAGGCATTTTTGAATCCGCGTACCTGGTTGGCTCTTTGTGTTAGCGCGGTAGAATGAAGGGGATGGGGCTCGCGTAGTTTACTGATCTTTCCCAGACGAAAAACAGAACAGAAAATTTCAAACTCTCGTATTTTGGGACGTTCTGTAATCTGACGTTCTGTAGTCTGACATTCTGTATTTCTTCAGCAATATTTAATTAAATATTGACAGACATCTCATTAGGGCTACGTCAATGTGTTAGCGCAAAAAAGTAAAAAGTGGAACAAAATCTTCACCGGGCATCCGAACCTCTGACATGATGCTCCTGATCCCATTATCTTACCACTGCACTACACCAAACGTGGTTAGACTGGTACATTTCAGCGATGTCAACAGTAACAATCGTTCTCCTGGCTGCTGTTTGCATTTGTATGTTTAGAGAGCAATGGGTGCGCCTTCACTACACCACGTCAACAGGCGCCTCTCTAAAAGGTAAGAAGTGTTACCATCGACAAGTACTCCGTGGAGTGCTAGAACGTCAACTTTGCTTTACGATACCTATACCAATAAAGAAATTCATAAATAGACCACGGTGACCGGGGACACTGTTAGGGTTGTTACTGCTAATTTCGCCAGCTGTCTCTCGCTTTTTGCACCTCTGAGCGCGCATATAATTCGTGTGTTCGAAGCAAAATAGCTGCATAAACACTCACGAATAAAAGGTCATTTAAACAGTGTACCGGTTTCTCACCGCAGCGCTTGTGCCAGAACACCGACACGCGAGCAAGAAAGATTGTCACGCAACTTTGATGAACCCAAAACTTCTTTACCGTTTAGCAAAAGTTATGCAATATTTCTGGGAAATTAACTAATCTGTCAGCGTAACACCACGTGTCAGTCCACAGGCCTGTGTGCCACCATATTACAAAACAAAACAAAATAGATGCGCAGCCGTTCCCGCAGACGCTATGATTTCGATGAGCGGCTGATTCTGAGGAAGCCGGCACAGGGTGTGCATGGCGGGTGCCTAGTAGTCACGGCACAATTACGACAATTGGCCGCGTTGACTTTAATGCCGGTGTCTATGCTATATCAACATCGCTGTATTCAGATAACGCGCCGTTGGATACCACGCTAAACTGCGCACCACTGATGTGAAACTGACATACAATTTTAAAGCGTCGCGGCGGAAAGTGCTTCTGTCGCGGTGTCTGAACGTATGTCGTTGCGATAAAAAGTGGCACACTTCTAACGCCACGACAGGAAGTGTCTGCCGCAACGCCAGAGAGTTCCGGTTTCGACGTCAGAATTGCTGTCGCGATAGAACGTTGTTGCGAATTCGCAAATCTTGTTGTCGAGACAGAACGTTTCTGTACAATAAAAAAAATTGACGTTGCGACAGAAATATTCTGTTTGGACTTCCTGACTCTTGGTCGTCGAGACAGAATGTTTCTGTCGCGACGTCAAAGTTTTTGTTGTAACGTCAGAATCGCTGTCGTGATTGAATAATATTGCTGCTACTTCCCCTTGTTGAAGTGACAGAAGCTTTCTCCTACGGCTTCCGAACTCTTGGCAATCACGACAAAATGTTTCTACTGCGAGGTCAGAATTTCTCTCGTGACGTCATAAATGTCTGTCGCAACTACAGAAACGTCAGGAACGTCTGTCATACGGCAGAAATTTCTGTAGTCACGACAGAAATTTCTGTAGTTGCGCTAGTAATATCTTTAGTTGTGACAGAACTTTCAGTTGTCTTTCTCAACTGGGTTAATTTGAGCGATCGTTAAAATTGAACGTGTGTCTGCGGCATGATACCACTACGAGGGAGAAGACCTTTGCAATAGATCTTCAATATCCCCTGATCTATATAAGCTGTTCTCACCTTATTCCTGAAATCTTCCTAACCACCTAACTCTACGTAACACTCTACTGCCTCCTACCTCGTTTACTTCCCATTAATCTATAACAGATGATTGCTTCTGTGTTTGCATTACATCATGTTCGAACTGTTACTTGTTCCTTTCTGTTTCAACTAGAACAATGTCCACCTCCATGAGTATGCTGATATACACTGTTATTCTTTACCGTTAGGCTTATGATTTATTCGTTCCATCCCGAGCTCTGCGGTTTTTGACTTCATTTCGAGTGTGCTATCCTGAAAGGTTCCGTCTCATATAACTGCAAGAATGCATTGATTCGCTTCTCTTGCCAAGTATGTCAGATATAACTACAAGACATCACTTCGAAGCATCTGCCTTATTGCGCTCCAGATCAGCTTTTACTCTTCTGCGCAGTTTAAGCTCATAATCTACGTCAACTCTGCCTACTTGACATAAATAAATGTGTTAACTGTGCTTGAAGGAGCTGTTAATATTCCATTCGAGTTTGAATCGAATAAACATGACAGCTCTTTGAATCAGTCGGTCGCATGCTCGAACTACATCGGCGGTTCACTTGTCCGATGTCACGGATTTCAAAGTATATTTGAATGTTTTGGTTGTTTGTCTTGTACAGAAATGAGAAACACTAGCTATGATTTATTGCTTGAGAAGACAATGTAATCCTTGCTCATAAATAAAGCCAATTTGAGTCCCGGTTAGAGGCCTTCAATATTAATCATGCGAGGTAGCGATATTGCGGCCTCTCAAATGGCAAGTCTCTGCTCGTCTTTTCTTCTTGAATTGTTCCGGCTTACTAAGACACCGCTCACCTTATATTATTCCAGATGTATACGATTTACCAATTCACCGTCCATACAAGGCATTTCATGCAGTTTGGGCCTATACTATAATCATCGCGTAGCGCAGTGTCTTACGCAGGCAGTTATTTATGATCGCGTCATAGCCATTTTGCCCCCGTGTAGTGACATTGCGTTCTTGCCTGTTCAGTGAAATAATCACGCCACCATAGAGTGTGCGGAGAAACCAGCTTTCAAAGTGAAGGCAGTCATAAGCATCCACTGTTGGGCAAACGTTCGTACATATATTTATGGCTGTAATGGAGCAGACAGCACAAAAAAAAACGACGAAACGACAACGAAAAATATAGTAAACGGGGCGGCAGAGAAAAGGACAGGTATGCCGTTCGCTGAAGACATGATACAGCAAGCCTGACGTGAACGTGTGACATAGTACGAGAGAGAAGGTTACTCATAAGTTCTTGAAATCGAATTGCCTAAAAAAAATTTAGAAGAGTAGAGACATTGTATACAGTAAAATCAAAAGAGTGCAAAAAAAAAGACACAGACAAGACGACACTACAAGCGCTTCGTTGTGTTCATCTTGTCGGTGTCTTTATTTGCGCGCTTTCGATTTAACGTTATACCATGAACAAACTAGTCCAGCAAGGAGTTTTGTAAGACACATCAAGACTCTTTACGGGAAATGAATTACAGCGCAGCTGATAGCAGAAGGTTTGCTTTGTAGTTTGGTTTCTTTTATCCTTGTGAGTATTTGTGGAGGTGACGCAGCAATGACGTTCATTATGCGGAACCACACTTTTTTGTGTTTTGTTTGATCAAACAGGTCTTGTTGAACAAAAATGAAGCTAACTTGCTTTATCTGCTTCGTTTTGTCTGTCATTGCTCTATTTGTAATATTGTTCGCATTGCATTTATGAGCCTGAACACAAATTTGCGTACAACGGTCCCCCAACACTTAGCCGCGTTTATTAGTATTTTAGTATTGTTTTGCATAGCATACTTCACATATGAGTTCGGATATGTAATTAAGTGAACGTTGTATGTGGGCTGTTTAGAACGATTTGTTTGTTGCCCGATTGTATTGTAATCTGTATCGAATCTTGCCTTCTCATTTGTGTTTGCATAAGTGCGTACGTCCACTACTTCGAGAAGAATGGGCGGCTCTCAACAACATCTGGCACCGCAAAATTCTCAACCTTCTTTTTATCACCATTTCTCCTCTTCCAAATGCTTCCACTTCCTGTAAGATAACACAGTTATGAAGCTTGGCTACACTAGATTTGTGCTATATATTCATGATTCGTCAACTAAGCAGAATTTCTACCTCACTACCTATCGCGACATCCAGGTATCTTTGTGACAACCGCGTTTTTTGTTGACACTTTCTGCGACCCAATTACAGCGTGCATGACATATTTCTGAAAACTCACTCGAGGACATAGTAGGCACCGTGCTGCTCGTCGTCACCGTCGCAGTCACCATCGCCATCGGTGTCGCCACGGTGCTGGAGGTCGAAGGTGTCGTTCCTTTCCTAGGTCGAGTGACTAGCGCTGTGCGGAGGGTCTAGAGGGGGGACGGGGACCCAGTAGCGTGAGATATTATGACGTGACAATATTAACTGCGGCATCGTTTACAACGTGGGCTTTTATTGCGATAGCAATTATGTGGACACTCTTGGCGCATTTCTTCCGTCGCCGTCGCGGTGAAGTACCGTATGAGTGAAAGCGTGTGAAGGTGAGCCGGCGAACGCGGTTCAATCTCGTGTGAGCGAGTGAGGAACGGAGCCCGGATGTGTGCCCTCTCCTGTGGCGCGCTAGGCTGGGGGATCAGGCGTGGGGGGAGGGGTGTTCTTCACCGGCGGCTGCTAGGGTACCTCGATGGCCTCCTCGCCCGCCGCTCCCTACAGAGTGGAGACAACCGCGGCGCCTACTACGGCGTGTTCCACGCGAATCGCGGACCCCGTATAAGCAGGCGCCTTTGGCGGACGTGGTAGGGACTCGTTGCCGGCGCTCGTGTGTCTTGAACGCGATCTGCGACGTGGCCAAAGTGTGCGCCCGCGCGGGCTTCATCTTCAAGGGATCTGCGATGCTTGGAGAGTGCGTGTAATGCCAGTAGTTCGTATGGGATCGTTCGTTTTGAAGTGACAGATGCATGGATGTCAGTTGGCTCTCGAGCTGCTGCCGCAATTCCTAACTCCAGCGTTTTCAGAGACAGTTTCCGCTGTCATCCAGTGAGATGTGTTCATGTTTACCTGTGCGCTCGTGACACCATGCTGGATAGTTTAGTTATAAGACGTTGACGGGCTAGTTGGTTTGAAGCTGTGATAGAATGATTAAGCGCGACTGAACAAGGACGTAGAAAGAAGCACACACACAAAGCCAGCGCTGTCTTTGTATGTCTGTTTCTTTCTACGTCCTCGTTGAGTCACGCTTACATATTCTATCATTGTTAGTTTAGTTAGCAAGCGAATGTTTACAAGCTTATACTGCCGATAAAACTACTATCCTTACTTCCTACAGCTATCTGCTAATTTGCTATCGTAATCGGTGCTTCGCCTTTTTCGCGGAACTGCGAATTTTCTGACACACCGAGAAACGAGAGGCTGAAGGAAATAAATACGGGCAAAGAGCCAAATTTCCTGGCCATTTCCGCTGTATCACTTATTCACTTTTTTTTTTCTTTTTGACTGAATGAGTGTGACACGGGATAGACAGCAGTGAGACAGTACACGGTTTCAACTACAATCAACAAAAAGTTCGTATTCCTTCAATTAGCGAAAGTGAACTTGCTACTGCTGTAAATATAGAGCTTACAGTCAGACTGTTCTTCCTGGATTTTATTTATTTTTCGTGTATTGATGATGATGATGATGTGTGGTGTTTAATGGTGCAAGGGATTCGTTTAGTGAGAAAGCAACCCCAATTACAGTTGATTGCGGCACTAGGTGTCGTTATGTAGCGTGTATAATGCAACGCTAAGCGTCGAAGCTGTGTATAACTGACGCCTCTTAACTTTACAGCTATCATTCGGTACTATCAGTCCTCAGCAGCATGGTTTCGCATCAGGACTCTCCACAACTACCTACCTAGTTAGCTTCGTGACGCATGCCTGTCAAGCAGTGTAAAAAACAGCACAGCTTGATGTCATTTATTTTGACCTCAGTAAGGGTTTTGACACTGTAGGCAACAAAATACTCCTTCCGAAATTGACACAACTTGATCTGCACCAATCTTTCGCAGCGCTGATAAGAAGCTACCTATGCGGATAGTACGGAAATGTTGGCGCAAATGGTCACTCGTCAGTTATGCGGTTAATAGTGGAGTTCCTCAAGGGTCTGTCTTGGGCCCTCTTCTTTCCTCACTGTTTATTAACGACATTTTGGCAGTCATTCAAAACTGCCGTTTTCTTATATGGTGATGCGCGAAACTTTTCAAAGCGGTCAAAAATTTTAATGATTGCGCCGCTCTTCCGAAGGACATTGCGAATTTTGCGTCATGGTGCGCTGGAAACAAGCTGGTCATAAGCGCATCAAAAGCGAAAATTGTAAGCGTCACGCGGATGACTAACAAGACTTTATTTTCCTATAGCGTCAAAAAACGTTCTCCTGCCAAGAACTCAGGGAAAAAAGGAGCTTGGAGTGTACTTCGATGACTCTGAGTTTTTTACCCCATACTCAATAGATAAACAGCATGCACTTCGAACGCTCGGAAAACTATGTCGGTTGACGAGAGACTTCCAACAACCTGGGCCATTGGTAACATTATGCAAGATCATATGCCTTCTAGTTCTTGAGTACGCCTTCGTCATTTGTGGCGGCACTTGAAGGTCAAATTGGGAGCTTCTCGAAAGTGTGCAAAACATGTTCCCATCTAGATTTAAACATCGATTCCGTAGAAAGCCTTCCATCTCCGTAGAGGTGACACAGACGCTCACGTTATGTGCCCTCACCTGTAGACGCAACAAATCGGATGTTAATCTTCTTCTTAAATTAAAACATAGAAATATCTGCTGCTCGCACTTGCTTTCTAATGTGCCCTTTTACATACCGCAGAAAAGCACAAGGAAACAGCGCGCCTTTCAGCCTTCCAATTTTTGTGACCATCTATCTAGAGTGCAGGCGACATATAACGCCCATTCAGAGTTCCTGGACATCTTCATGTCTAATTTTAATATTTTCCTGAGAGGTACTGCAGAGGAATTTCAATAACCGAACAAAAACTCTCGTCTGTTCTGCGTTCCACCATTCTGTAATCCTTTTCTGTTTCTCCACTTTTATTTTCTATTCTGTTCGTGTACACATATTATGATTTGTTGAAATCTGTATTCGCGAACTTATCTTTTTTTTACGTTGTGTGTGTGCGTGCGTGTGTGCGTCTGTAGGTATGCACTATTTCTTTCTGTGCATTGTTTTGCCGAGTGTGCCAGCACCAAGACCCTCGGGGTTGTTCATGGGCACTTTAACAAACACCTTTGATTGCTTGCTTTATTGATTGATGATTGATTGATTAATTGATTGATTGATTGATTGATTGATTGATTGATTGATTTATTTATTTATTTATTTATCTATCTTGTGTAACAGCATTACCGTTACCTTGGAACAGTGCATTGGTATAAATGTCGTATGGGTGTGATAGTCACAACCAGTTGTAACAAGTACGTTAGTCATTGGTGAGACTTCTTCTCATTACCTACTTAAAGCGTTTAGTGGGCATTTTGTGAATACACACTTACTATCCTGTTCAAAATATGACATTTCTGCACTTGGCAATAAACTTCTTTATTTACTTGAAATTTCTTAAATTAAAGTGACATTTTAGGCGGAAGTGGTTACTAATACGAGAGAAGTCGTGAAAAAGTTGGCAGTTGTTGCAAGCACAAGTATACCTATGCAGCAACACAGGGTAGCCCGGCCAAATAAAACGGTAAATATAAAACTATTACTTTGTTGTTATGCAATGATAACTACGGCATTAAAGCATGTATGGTAGTGTGCAATCGTTGCTACTGGTGCGGGAGGCAATGCCGGTAACCCAGAGAAGTTTCGGCGAATATATATTAGCTGGCGGTTACGTTGCTAATGACTTATTTGCAATTATTTATCAAATTTTGATGTCCATAACCGCTAAGAATCCTTTCCCAAAAAAAAAGAAACCTTTATCACCTTCAGATGCAGTCGTCGCAATGACGCCCGTTGGAACTTTGCGAACCCACTTGAGGTGACTCGCTTACGGCAGACACTCTGGCGATGCCGACTTCAGACAAATTAGAGCAAGTCACACCTCGTAATGTATGTCAATGCAATAAAAAAAATGCACGTACGATACACCTGTAAGAGCCAATGTCAAGTGAAGCTTTCGTGAAGCCCCCACCTAAATGCAATGCATAAAACTGTTCCACCTTCAGCATCGCGTCCTGCAACAGAGTGATGACATGCCTGCGTGGCACGTCGCGCAAAACCGGACTACGCCGCTCACGTGACCCACGCGACCGCGCATCAGGCTAAGCCAATTCGTTATATGAACGCTGTCCCACGTGCGAGGTATTCGGCCAAGCAGCCGTAGCAGCGGCAACCATCGAGATCGACAAAGTCCGCTAAGGTTAGCAGAGAAAGATTCGCAATTAAAGCGAGCTGCTTTGCAGCAGCACGGGGTTCTGTCTCGCATGATTCGTGGTAGACGCCATGACTCACAGAGGTAGTTATCTCTTCGGCGACGGGGACAGCCATGCGAGGCGGGGCGCCACCACCGCCAGATCGGTTGCTGCCGACTGCGTCGTCCACCTCGGAGCCTAGCGAACAAAAAAGAAACCAGCCGAGATGATGTGATACCTTATGCGCATCTTTGCGAGGTGCTTGGTTAATTATTGACTGTTGGGCGTTGTTTACGTTCGTGGCGTAGGTCAACAATGACGGTTGCGCTCCAAGAACAATTTACCTGCCGGAAAGTTTCTTTTTTGTTTCTCTCTCTCTGCTCGTTTGAGTGCAAACCCCATGTTCGGGGAGATTTATCATATATTTCTCAACTATAGCATGTTTTTCTCTCACTGAGCAATGTTCAAAACACGTTGCCGTTCAACCTGGCGTTTTAAAAGGAAACTTGATAGTCAGCACGAAACGGCAGCCACAAAACACACATAGGCGCAAAACGCAGGGTCTGTTTACGACTAATTTTAGGCATCGAAATGCACATGTGCCAGGTGTTTCATTTTAGTGGTTGCGGAATTTTTAAAAGCAATCAGCTCGTCAATATAGCACAGATCTACTCATTAACCTAAATTACTCCGTGAGGTAAGCATCAGTAGCACAAGAAATAAAGCTAGCTGTGGCGAGTGTTAGACATATTAACAAAAGATCACTAATCAGCGATTTCACTAATTATTCTAAGGCACAAGACTGCCATAAGCGCAAGCACATACTGCAAGTCAACGAGTTCTCGGGGCACGTACATTCGGAAAGGTTTTAGAAGTTGTAAAACTAGTTTTCAGATAACCATGCACTCAGAGTTCCGTAAAGATGCGCTGTCTCATTTGCTTTCTTTTTTACAAAAACTTTTCTTTTATGAATTGAAGCAAAATATCTTGAACGGCAAATTTATTTTGTCTCAAATTTCGAGAACGCATATCCCGAAACTGACGTCGTGCTCTAAATTTGTTGCCATTGAATATGGCTTACGAATTAATCGCCTACAATTTTTAAACTGCGAAATGTGCCGTGCAAGTACTATAGCCTAAAGATTATTTAGCTAAGCTCTGCTAATAATTAAAAATGAGCATTTCGAATTCACGTGCAAAAAATTTGCGTTCATTGCAGTAATTCCTATTAAGGAGTGGAAGTCTCCTTCGTGTGGCTGGCAACTTTTTTTAGATTTTGTTAACCTTAATATAGAACACCATATTTCGTCCTACTAATTCGCAGATTCTGCGTTCAAACCACATAGTCTACGAAACAGCAGACTAAGCAAGCGAGTGGCCTCACCTTCTATGCAGCTGTAGTTAAAGAAACGTTCGCATTGTTACGCCAGCAGCTTCGAAAATTCGAGTGGCCAGACTACAATGTTTTAACGAATAAATTCAAAACAATAGCAACAACGTAAAAAGCGATTACTTTCGGCATATCGAAAGCATGAATTTCACTCATCTTGCCTAGTGTTTTCGTTTTCTGTACGAGGAACGCGGCACGATGGAGAATTGTTTTGGTAAAATATGGCGTCAGAGCGCATTTAAAGAACAAATGCAATGAAATTGTAGTTTACATAAATCGGTTATAAGCGAGTAGTGTATACTATTGAATCAATTTTGGTAAAGCCACAGAGCCCGCGTATGTTTAATTTTCCTAATATGCCCATCTCATTATATGCACTAAGTATGACGCTGACCACGTATGTTTAATTTTCCTAATATGCCCATCTCATTATATGCACTAAGTATGACGCTGACCACGGCACGTCGCCTCCGTTTTTTTATTTTTATTGTGCGGCATCCAGTATGTTGCCACTGGCATCCGTGGGCGGCGACAAACTAAAGTTAATGCCGAGTAGCCATGCATTCTGGGCCATTGCGTCACTTCACGCGTGTGATAATAATGAGCGGCATTGCAATTTCTTTCTTGTTTTGGTATAAAAAATGCGCCTCTTTTGCGAGCCTTACAGGGCCCATTCACTCGGGTTTCAAACGTATAATTACGCACGGAAACTTGCCTTTGCCAACAGTTCACAGTATTGTGGCAGTTGGGCTCAAAGAATTACATAATAAAGGGCTATCGAGAGATACTCACCTTATTGTGTTTTCGAGGATGCGTGAAAGTTGAGAGGTAGTGAGCGACCGAGCGTGAGAAAACTAAATTAACATCGTGGAAGGCTAATGGGCTAATGGCGCTATTCAGTAAACGTGTACGTTTCTAGCACTGCCTATTGGCGTAATGCTCTGTACTCGTGTCTATATTAGAATGATGTATTTCCAAGAGTCTTTTTTTATTGGCGATTTCACAATATCAGTTAGAACCATGCATACTTACTGCCATCCGGGTACGCCAACAGGAAGAGCACGGCAGCTGTGGCGAGTGCAAATATTATGATCAGGCCGCACACGGCAAGCAAGTATCTTATGCCCGTGCCTTCTTCCCTGGGAGTGGAAAGGGACATGTCGTTGCACACTGAGGTATGCGAAACAAAATATCGATTGGCGAATGTGTTCTGCGGAAAACCATAAGGTGGGTCGTGAAGTCGAAAGATTCGTGCAGCGATTGCAACTTCGTGCTAGAGTCGGGAGGATGATAATTTGCACCTCTCAAAGTGAGAATTTCAAAATAAGCGCGGTTGTGAAATTTCAAAAGGCAAAAAAAAAAAAGAAAGACAGCAAAGTTATTCGACCTAAGGCAGCGTACTTTCCATCGGAGCAGTTTCTTCGGAGCTGCTGCATGAGAAAGTTCAGTTGTCTTAGCTTGAAAATAACACTCTTAAACTTTGCCGACATATGACTTACTCGTCTGCCACTTTAGCAGCGTATAACGCTTTCGAGCACTTTTGAAAGAATTTTTTACCAAAGGAGCCAAGGCCGCACATCAACCACACGCTTTGCGGTTCCCATACACAAACCAATACCAATGCGCAACATAAGCAATACGTAACATCAATAATAGCAATATGATAAAGGCAATGGCAAGGCAAATTTCAAGGAATTTGGGTCAATAAGTAGATGAGAAAAAATTTATAAACCGCGGATTTCTGCCTCTTTGGGTACGTTATATGAAACGTTTGGACAGTTTCCCCGCTGTCGTGAGAGGCCCAAAGGAAGTAGCAATTGCATATTTTCGCAGAACGGGGGGAGGGGGTGAGGCCATTAGGGTTACATGTGTTGAAGGTTTGGATTGTAAATGGTAACAGCAGTCTTTGTGCAAAGTTACTTATGTAGAAGCGCCTATTACGAACCGCGCAGGAATTTTGCCGACTGTTCTGAAAGAATTTACCATGCCACAAAATTGAACTTGTTTTTTGACACGGGAAGAATCCTATGCGGGAGACGTGTCCAGTGTCGGGAGTGTCAGTTATTAACAGTTTTTGCAAATTATTACTTAAGCGAGTGTTTGAAAGCACCTTATACCGCCGTTATCAGCAAAGTTTCCCTATGTCCCGAGATACCTGTGCGTCACGTGCAGCGAGTTTGCATTTGATGCAAATGAGGAGCACGTGTTGTGTAATGCGTTCGCAATTAACGTTTATAAGGCTCAAATTGAAGCGTGGCATATAATTGCTGAACCGTGCTTTGGTTTAGTATTTTTGCTTTCCTTTTGCCATGCGGTGTAGGAGATTCGCACTCAGTATCTCTGATATAATCCTGAAACTAAAAAAAAACTAAAAACTAAACTAAAAACGCAAAAAATTGCTAAATACTATATATATATATATATATATATATATATATATATATATATATATATATATATATATATATATATATATATATATATATATATATATATATATATATATAAGTCTAAGAGAAACACCCTGTTTACTTTTGGTGAAAATACGTGGGGCAGGTTATTGGTGATGCATAGGCAGAGTTTTCGATTAGTCACAGCCTTTCAAAATCAACTACGAATGCAAGCAATCTGGCGCGTTATCTGTGTATCTTACAAGCAGCACACAATTTTATTCGCCATCATGAGAGAAATATATATGCCATCGAAGTCAAATTGAACCACTAAAGTGGGAAATGGGACACCTGTTTACCATGGCAAACGAGTGTGGATAAGATATCGCCTCTGCAGACAAATTCCGTAAGAAAGTGCATGAAAGTGTATTTTATATGCGCCCGAGGATCCAAATGGGCGAGCCATATGCGGCCGACGTCCGAACGTGTGCGGTTTCATTTGAGGCAGCTGTAGGTTTAAACGCAGCTGCTCAAAAGAAGGAGCATCGCTTAAAATTTAGCCGCGATTCTGCAAGGTTCCACAAGCCCGCTGTGTTCCTGTATTTTTCTCCATTCGGTTTTTGGTGTTGCTTCGCAGTTCAATGTCAGCTGCCCGCATAAATGAGGAACAGGAAGTGCGCGAGAGGCCTTGTGTTGGTGCGCTTTCGTTCCGCGCTACGGAGCCTCACTGAAATAACTGAAGTGCTCAGGAAGGTACAGATTTATTACCACAAAGCTCGAACTCTGCGAAGATGTACCCAATATGATCGCTTTCTTTTTCAAATATCAGTCAGGCTGTTAGTGGTAGCTGCCTGTTTTGGGGATTTTTTTTTTAATGCGGGGCCCGTTTATACACCTAGCACCGAGTGAACACCGACCGAGAGAGCGAGAAAAGTGTTACGGGCACTTAGTGTCACACTTTTCTACCTGTAACCACTTTCTCATTGCACGTCATGTCCTGGAAGCTATAAGGAAATAGAGTGAAAACAAAGCGCGACTATAGACACGTCATCAGGGGGGGGGGGGGGTGCCAGCAATTGCTTCCAGGTACAAAATGTAGAAGCACTTAGAAGCTGCTTCTTCATTTACTGGAACTGAAAATGAATTTGCATTTTATTTCTTGCGTATTCCGTATCGAAGTCCTGCGCTCGCAGTTACAATGAGTTGAAGACTGATTATTCAAGAATGTGGGGAAAGGCCATAACGTTCACAGTTACGTTTTTGAAGACGAGGAGGTGAAATCTGTGAATTAATATGTGCCACATTTAGTTTTGTTTTGCTTCTGTATTAGGTGCTCGAAACGCGATGTTCAGAAGACGAGAGTGATTTGATGCTGACGTCATCCAGTGATGTCAGATTGTTGCTGTGGCTGATGATCTCACGAAACCACGCGGAGTGTGCGGGTGATCATAGAAAGAAAAAAAGAAGGTGACATTAAAGAGAAACGACTGTTTTTTAACTAAAGAATAAGCGTACTTCGGCCAGTTTTAGTTAAAATCGTGATATTTGGAAATCTTTCTACTATTTGTCTACCCTCTAAATGCATGTTGCGGAAAAATAGAATGACTTCGGTTTTTCCTAAGCTGCTTTTACAAATTCTCTCAACCAGTCATAAAGACGGATTCCACAACATTCCCACTCGCAATCTTTTTGCTATAACGAGCGTAACATTATTATTGCGCAGACCATTGTGGCAGTGAACTTACTCAGGTTTAGCTGGAAAGAAAGAAAAAAGCTCAAATTCATTTAGTGCCTTTACGGGAGTTGACACACAGAATGAAAACAATCGCTATGATGCCTACTTAGCTGATCTATTGATTCAGGACGGTTTACAAAATAAGTTCAGGGCCTACTTCAATAATATCTGAGGATAACGCTTCTGCATGTAGCCTCCAAAGAAAACTATATAAGAAGCAACATTCGGTAACTATGAACATTAACTTGTTTAAGCTTTCCTGTGTTAGGTTAGCTCACATTGTTATCGCGTTTGCGACAGCGAGAACGTCTTATTGACACAACCAGAACCTTCGGAGTACAGGAAGAGTCAGGATAAATATTTTGAACGCGTCTTTGCTGGCATATAGATAATCGCCGAGGCATATTGCAGCTTGCTTCTTCAAGATTGTCCTTATTGCATACCCAGAGGTCTCTAACTGCTTGTCATTGTTGCTATAAAAATATTTCATATAAAAAACCCATGAAATGAAACTTGAACGATTCCCGGCTCACTTGAATGTTAAAAGTTTATTTATTTTTTTTTCTTTATTTGTTTGCCTTTGACCTGCTTTGTGTAGGTTTTCTTTTCACTGGATGTGCGCCAAGTGTCCGAAGTGGTCATTGTTACGAGCTAGTGGTGTTTTGCTAGTTAGTAGTGCCGGTTTAGCTAGTGTCTACACTATCGCACTACACTTACGACGATCATGGGCCGTGCAGCGTTTGCTGCAGTGCCCATCGCATCACTCATAAATTCTTCTTAACGAGATGGCGGCATGTTTGCGAGCACTTCTTCCTTGTGATGCTCGTGAAACCAGCTTTCTGTGGCACAATAAGGCCTACGTGACAATGACGATGACAAGTCTCGAACTTGGCACATTCCCACAATAGATAATGCGCCACGAATAGCTCTTTGAAAAACACCGTAGAAAGCCTGGACCACGTTAATGCCAACCAAGACGTCATAACGGCAACGCCACATAATTTACACAATAGCTCACACTATTCAGAGGCGCCAAGTGCATTTGTGATAGTACTGCAAATGTACAGAGAAAATGAATTCACTTAAATCTTACAAGTGGCACTGCCTCACTTCGCTCATGACGACAGCTGTAGAAGTCCCAGCCTCGGATTCCATCTCACTGTTTCCTACCGGACATTCAAAATGGCTCATTGTGCCTAAGAAGCACGCAGCCTTTAAGAAATTTCCTGCCTTCTCACTTGCGGCCTTCACAGTCATGCACAAAAAAACCAATAGAAAAAGATACTATAATTTAAATTTGAAGGTCAATTGAAGTATCATGCCACAGTAACGTCAAGCATGTGGGACGTTTTCGTACTTCACAACGCAAACAAAAATTTGGCTGTGTTGAATAAAAGAAACGAAAATAAAGAAACAGTGCTAATAATATTCCGACCAAATATATACGTTGTCTCAGCTACTGTTATCCAAGCTATGCAAAACAAAAAAAGGTTGAGGTAACATGGTGCAAGGTACAATCTTAGGACTGATGGTTCGGTCATCAAACGTCTGGAAACCAAACATACTAGGTTTTCAATCAATCCGTCAATGAAATGTATTATACTTAGACGTTACTATAATTACAAAGGGAGTACAGAGGGAGGTCCCAAAATACTTATATAAAAATTATAACTATTTCGCGTCATCCTTTCTAAATCTTTGCTTTCTTTCAACCCCTCGGCTAATGTTGGCAGGGGCACTCTGTGTAGGTGATCTCTGAGTAGGACAGCTCTCATTCAGCAGATATTATTGTTTCAATTGCCAAATCTCCAATCACCCTTGGCAAAAAAAAGAAATAAACGAGGTTGGTTTAAGCATTGGTCCAAACAAGTGCAAAAAAGTTCTTATGGGGCTTTCTATTGTACTTAAATAAATATAGTCTCCTTAGAAGAGGGGGTCTGAGAATGTTGAAGTCGGTCTAGTACGTATTTGGATTTTAACTACCCGGTTTACTGTCTTATAAAGAAAGGAGAATGGGTGCTTGACAAAGAACAGGTCAAAAATTATCTATTCCACACTGCCCTTCCTGTACTGCCACAAGTTCTTATTACCTTTCAAGTATTATAATAAATACTACCTTTTTATTGTTGGACTAAACTATATGTTTACATAGTAAGTCTGCTCTAAGAAACCGCACTAACCGCTGGGGTCTGCCCTAGTTGCACGTGCGGCGGACGTTTTTATATGACAAAGAAGCAGACAATCAAAACTAACAAACGAATAAGGTGTTGCTTTTTTTTTCGTAGGACAATGCTGCTACCGCAGAAATGAGTACAGAGCCGAAGAAATCGCGGACTTGTGCTGTTTTCCCTTTCTTTTTCGTTATTTCTGCCCGTCTTTATTTCTTCCTGTGATCGCGTGAGTGTAGCACTCCGCCAACGTAGAGCGACTACTCCGAAATGTTTTGCACAATCATTTATAGACAAAGTCTTACGTGGGGTATTTCCCGCAAGTGGATAAGCACCTGATGTAAAAAGAAAAAAAAAAGAAGAACAGGATGAGTAAAAAACGCACTGCGGAAAGATGCATCTTTGCGCCTAATAGAGGAGGCCTTTTTTTTTCTTTCCGCAACTAAATACTAATATTACAGCCATTAAAGTGACGTTACTTTTACCAATCGACAATCAATATAGTGAACGTTTAGAGAGGGAGTAACATGCGCACATGTGCGAAAATAACGAAGCTACTCAGGCCCGTAATGCAATTCAGCACTTTGAAGTCAGTTGTCGACATTATTGAACTGCTCGAAGGAATGTTCTCTAAACAAAATCTTTCCCTTCCGAAGGATCGCCGATAGCGAAATGGAAGCGGAAAAAAAGTCTATAACATCGGAGTTACGTTTAGATGAACCCAGTAAAGTTGGGTCAAGTAAGCTTCATATACAAGCAAGCTGGTTGCACTGAATGGGCCGCCAAGGGGTTGGTTGACTCGCGGAATTTTGTGAATACAGGCTGCGCGCCCGTACCCACAGGAAAAGTTCTTACGTTCATATTGTTCGTAAGACAAAATTCCACCGAATCCTGATGGCTAGACATATTACGGGTAAAGGCAGTAGGCCAACGGCAAAAAGCGCTCCCCAATGAAGAGTTTTGTGAATACGGCGCCTGATCCTTCGAACGCCTAACTTCTCGCTTACCGTGCTGGCTGCCGAAATCCGCATACTCCTGGAATGCAGAGTACTCTGGGTACGCCGCCGCTTCCGGGTACGCCGCTGCTTCCGGGTACGCCGCCGCTTCCGGGTACGCCGGCACTTCCGCGTACGCTTGTTCTGGGTAATAGGCTGCGAGTACCAAGAAGAGCGTTACTACAAATGGTACCAGCTGCTTCAGTGAACAGCATCATGGGTCCTCAAAAAAGCAACAGTTTAGTGAAGGCAAAGACGCCGTTAGCGCGAGTCGGTGCACAGCAAAGATGGAGCAGTGGTCCGTTTCAAGAGCTCTAGAGCACTTTCGCTGTGCGGCTTACATTCGGCAGGCCAAAATCGAGCACTCGAGGTGCACATTTCGTCTGGTTCATCCAGAGCGCCGTGCTCCAACTGGAAGACGCTCGGTGGGCGCTCTCACCTTCGAGCTGGGAGCGTTAGCGAGGTCCGAGACAATCTCGATCACGTGGGTACTCACATTGCTCTGGGAGCAGCTGAACGCTCGGCTTGCGCAATCTCTCTCTCTCTCTCAGGCTTCACTATCGAGAAGGCTCCGTGCCGCTGGAAACCGATATGGAGCACGGTAGAAAGTCGATGGCACCATATATTTTCTATTTGATAGATCTGAAGCGACCGGAAACTGCTTTCCGCTAGGCCGTGTTCAGTGGACCAATGCAGTCATCATTAAAATACATAGCTGCCTTTCTGCAGCTTCCCGACAAATTTACGACGCAACGAAATGTGGTAAATACCCTATAACCAGTGGGGAGGCTTGTCGAAATGACTAACACAACTGACAGTGTAGCAAATGTCGCTTGATAAGTTTTGGTATCCTTCTTTTAGTACGCTTCAAAACAATGCTGCTGACGTAAGCGCTGTCGATGCGTCGTGTGTGTGTGTGTGTGTGCGTGTGTGTGTGTGTGCGTGCGTGTGTGTGTGTGTGTGTGGGGGGGGGGGGGGTTGTGGGTGTGTGTGTGTGTGGGGGGGGGGTGTGGGTGTGTGTGTGCGCGTGTGTGTGTGTGTGTGTGCGTGTGTGTGTGTGTCTGTGTGTGTGTGTGAGTGTGTGTGTATGTTTGTGTGTGTCTGTGTGTGTGTGTCAGCTATATTAGGCCCTAGAGCGACCTAGAATATGCTGCAACACCATCGCTGAAATTATTTCAAAAGGTGGCCCGCTTTATACGCGCGGCAATCAAAAGATGGCGTACGTTTGGCTGTTAGTGATTTAGACTGGTACTCCACCAATGGTGCGCTGACTGTTGTAATAAGGTAAAATACTGCACTCCATCGTGAGATGTTCGAATTAAGAAAGCATAATGTTCTGAAGAACAGTTAGGAAACAGGGAAATTACGCTGCGAAAAAGAAATAACGTTCTGTATTGACACTTTTTTCATGCTTCTGTGAGTTTTTCAAACGCGCCAAATCACTTATAATAATCTCTCAAGACAAAATACACCCTCTGCAGCGACATCACAACCGAATTCTATAATTTGCGTCCGGCTCACTTACAGAATGAGTCAGACACAGTTAAAGCTGGGCGCGTAACCATTATGTACAATAATCTTGAGATCAATATACAGCTAAGACCTAGTGCCCTGCACCATACCTAAACTATGCATAAGAATGCGTAAGTACATCCTCGACGAGGTTGCTTGAAGAACACCACATACCCAGCGGCACTGACCCATAACCCGGGATGGCGTCAAAGACTTCATTGAAGAGCAACTAACTACCCAGCGACACATATCCAGTGACCGAAGTTGTCGTCTTTGAGGGTCGTTGAAGAGTGGACCATGCCCAGTGTCCCAAGCTGGTCGACCGGTTGGTTTGCAGACCGGTTCCATTTTTCTCAGCACAGCAGCTGGACACTCTACCCATTCAGACACAGTGACCCAACCTGGCGTGAAAGTGGTCAGGTACGTACGTATGCAGAAGAATGAGTGGATTTCTCAAAGAATGCTAATCGCAATAAATCTGGACTCTCTGTGACAAACGGAGGATGGCAACATATAACACAGGTTTCACTCGGCAAAGAAAAACGGCGAAATTATTAAAAGACTCGCTGCTTCCGCTCAACGCCGAAGAAGAAAGACAAGCTAAATGTGGGCGCACTGGAACGAAGGAATAAACAGACAACGTGAAGACACGCAGGTCATACACGCACGTCCTCACACTATTAGCGGGCAGACGTGGCCACGAGCAATGCCCACGCGAATGGTAGTTCCACAGGTATCCGGCAGACAGCGACACCTCTTCACTCATATCGGACTGACCTTATGCTTGGTAATTGAGTATGGACGTTGATAGCCTCTAGGTAACGAGCACGTTTTATAATTATGCACGTAATTAATGCAGTTATCTAAATTCATTTCTTGTTCCTAGATGATAAATCCATTCGAGCATTTCGAAGTTCTCTTACCGCACTTCTAATATTGTGAAATTTAAAATATTTCCAGCACATACAGAATAAAACCTCGTGTCAAGGCCTCTCAATTCAATGTCATTCTGTAGAGCTCGTCCTTGACTTGACCGTAGCCTGTTTAACGCAAAACAATTCCAATCTGTTTTTATCCCAAATCGGCCATTAGCCCTCCGTGATGCTGAAAATTTTACGGGCTCTCCCCATATCGAAATGGCACTCGCGCATATGGGCTGGACTCGAATCATTCTGACCTATCACGGAGGCCTAATGGCTGATTTGGGATAAAAGCAGATTGGAATAGTTTTGTGCTTTATCGGCCCACATTTTTGTTTAGTGTGGCGGAGTATAAATCGGACTGCGCTCAATATTGCTAATTGTGCAAGCAGATTGATAACTTCTGAATACGGTTCGCGATTCATCCTCATCATCAGCCTGGTTACGCCCACTGCAGGGCAAAGGCCTCTCCCACACTTCTCCAACTACCCCGGTCATGTACTAATTGTGGCTATGTTGTCCTTGCAAACTTAATCTCATCCGCCCACCTAACTTTCTGCCGCCCTCTGCTACGCTTCCCTTCCCTTGGAATCCTTTCCGTAACTCTTAATGAGCATCGGTTATCTTCCCTCCTCATTACGTGTCCTGCCCATGCTCATTTCTTTTCCTTGATTTCAACGAAGTTATCATTACCTCGCGTTTGTTCCCTCCGCCAATCAGCTCTTTTCTTATCCCTTAACGTTACACCTATCATTCTTCTTTCCGTAGCTCGTTGCGTCGTCCTCAAATTAAGAAGAACCCTTTTCGTAAGCCTCCAGGGTTCTGCCCCGTACGTGAGTACTGGTAAGACACGGCTGTTATAAACTTTTCTCTTGAGGGATAATGACAACCTGCTGTTCATCATTTGAGAATGCCTGCCAAACGCACCCCAGACAATTCTTATTCTTCTGATTATTTCAGTCTCATGATCCGGATCCGCAGTCACTACTTGCCCTAAGTAGATGTATTCCCTTACCACTTCCAGTGCCTCACTACCTATCGTAAACTGCTGTTCTTTTCCGAGACTGTTAAACATTACTTTAATTTTCTGCCGATTAATTTTTAGACCCACCCTTCGGCTTTCCCTCTCCAGGTCAGTGAGCATGCATTGCAATTAGTCCCCTGAGTTACTAAGCATGGCAATCTCGTCAGTGAATAGCAAGTTACTAAGATATTCTCCATTAACTTTTATCCCCAATTCTTCCCAATCCAGGCCTCTGAATACCTCCTGTAAACGCGCAGTGAATAGCATTGGAGAGATCGTATCTCCCTGCCTGACGCCTTTCTTTATTGGGATTTTGTTGCTTTCTTTGTGGAGGACTACGGTGGCTGTGGAGCCGCTATAGATACCCTTCCGCATTTTACATACGGCTCGTCTATACCCTGATTCCGCAATGCCTCCATGACTGCTGAGGTTTCGATTGAATCAAACGCTTTCTCGTAATCAATGAAAGCTATATATAAAGGTTGCTTATATTTTGTACATTTTTCTATCACCTGATTGATAGTGTGAATATGGTCTATTGTTGAGTAGCCCTTACGGAATCCTGCCTGGTCCTTTGGTTGACGGAAGTCTAAGGTGTTCCTGATTCTATTACCTTAGTAAATACTTTGTAGGCAACGGACACAAAGCTGATCGGTCTATAATTATTCAAGTCTTTGGCGTCCCCTTTCTTATGGATCAGGATTCTGTTAGTGATTATATATGTAATGAACGTAGGTTTCCTAATTTACTTCTTTTTAGATAGCCAATGCAATTGAGAACATCGAGACCCCCTCTTCCAGCCTTTATGTTGTCAAAAGAGGAGATTTTACTAATTTGGAGAAAATACACAATCAGCCTTATTGCCAATGTTTGACAATTTATACTCCTTATGTAAAGACTTTAAATTGGTTTGGCATAGAAAACAATAGGCGAGGGAATCGTGAAGCTCCTCCAATATATATATATATATATATATATATATATATATATATATATATATATATATATATATATATATATATATATATATATATATATATATATATATATATGTATATATATATATATACACACTCTGGGGCCCTATAACGTAAAACTATTCCAATATCTTTCCATTCCAATTTCCTGACGTCAAATTTGCGTAACCACCGACGCAAGCACCGGGCGGTCACACGCAGGGTTGTCTGAACAGACCAATCAAACGCTCTCCTCGTTCATAGGAGGTCACTTTTGTTTGCTTGAAAAACGAATAACATTGCCTACACTGAGCGGCTTGTCGTATCTAAGTGGCTGACAAGAGGCGAGGAGAACGCTCAAGTGGAGAGGCATTGGATGGGGCCGAGCCACTGCACTGAAAGTCGATAACCGGATGAAGAGGGTTGTGCCGACGTCTGCGATTGGTCGGCTTTCCCTTACTTAACTTGTGCTGGCTGGTCGCAAATCGCGGCGGCATGTAACGGAAGCTTAAGAATGACGCTAAAACTTACCCTCAGCAAAGAAGAGTTGGCTGAATGAGGTAGTAAACGTGCCGAAAGTGCTTGAAAACGTTACACGGTCACGCAAGATGTTTTATTACACGCAAATACACCCATGCTCTCCGGCAGGTCCGAGTAGCCAGCGTCTCAGCGATCGGGAGCAGCCATCTTTTATTCCTTTCGGAACAGGGCAGCCTGCGGCTATTCCGAAAAAAATTCACTTTTGTTCGGCATAATAATGTATCTTTATCGCGTACACGTCACTTTGACGCGCCGAGTTTGTGTGGTTTTGTGACGTCGTGTGACAGGCAGGTGAAGTGGGTGCGGCCCGAAAACTTTTTACCAATAGCCGAGGGCTAATGGCGAAAAGGGGTCGAATCAGAAATAACTGTTCTTATTTTTTTCTGTCAAATCATGCATAATCAGTGTGTACACATCATATCAGATGGGGAGGCATTGCGGTTTCCGCGACGTCGCGTGACAGACAGGTGAAGTGGGGGGTGGTCGAAAAAAGTTTTTGACCAATCGCGGAGGGCTGATAGCAGAATTGCAATAGAAAATTTTGAATAGTTTTACGTTATAGCACCCCTGGGTGATGTAACATCGGGAACAATTTCTTCTTTTTAAAGTCCTGAGTCGCCAATTAAAGGCGTTAGTACACGACACGAGACCAGTTGATGCCGCTGTAACACAACACGGCGAACGCGAGAACTAATAACGGTTATTGTCCATCCTCCAATCGTGTACGTATTTCTACTCGACATTGGGAAGAAAGAATGCTACAGAAGAGCGAGAAACGCGTGAACGCGTTTGCATGCTTACCCATGTTCTCGGGTTTCTTGGGGAATCAGACGGGCAAAGGACTCTGGCGAACTCGATGGGGGCCAACCGTCGTGGACACAGAAACGAATCCGGTAGTGGCCTTTTTATTTTCTAATTTGAACGCGTCTCGTGAAGCACGAGAGCTGCTTGGGCCCCAAACCCTAGCGCTTACCCACTACCGAGTACCGAAAATGAAGTCGGCTGTTAAAGGGAAGAGTGCAAATAAAATAATTAAAACAAAGAATGTAAGGGAAGGTCTGCTGAAAATTTTGCAAAAAATTTGGAACTACACTGAGGAGCAAATGATGCTCGGTTCCTTCCTTTATTATTGATCACATCGTTGAAGCAAGTAGTGCGTAGAGAAGGTGGTCTGTTGCAGCTACAGAATTGGTTCCAATGGAAGGAAAGCGCAATCGAGCGCGTCAGAGGATTAGGTGGTGTGAAGAAATGAGGAAATTTGCAGACAGAAGGTGTGGTCAGCTGGTGCAGGGCAAGAGTAATTGCAGATTTCTGCGAGATGTTTTTTTTTGCAGTATAAACGATAATGATGGTGATGATCACTATGACAACGATGGTGGTGACGCGGCTACACGTGATTTTTTCTACTTAGCCAAATGTCAAAAAATTAGCACGATGATTTTCAAGCACTTTTTCTTTTGAGTTTATAACCATTCTTAGGTAAATTTTGGTAGCATCTACCAGCAAGTCAACAGGACGCAAGGACTTGCATTATGATGACCTGGTCAACCTCGGCCGAACCGCACTCCTGAGCATGTGCCAGACCTTAAAGGCGTCAACCATAACAACAATCAATGGGAAGGATGACTTCTTTAGAGAAGGTTACCCCAATGTCCAAAATGCATTACTCAGACAAGAATACGCAATAAATAAAAAAATGCAAGCAAAAGATATCAACTAGTACAGTACATACGGACAGGTCACTACACGAAAACACGAAGACCGTGTCGTTAAACAGCCACCGGCGCTACAGGCATGGTCCAGCACCTGGGGCAATCACCCATCAGCCAGGAAAATTTGTGTGCAGATCACTGGGAAAGATCCATCCATACAACCGCCCATCCGTTCATTCATCCATCCATGCTCCGCTATCGCGCTCACGTAGGTCGTCTGTCAGCCATTCACCGAATGTGTGAGGCCTTTTATGTAGTGCTAAAGATGGGGGAGGGGGGGGAGTACGCCTTGACTTTCAAGCGGGCAATGAGTGTGCCGTAAGGACGGGCACGGTTCTCACATCTGCGAGGCTGGCACTGCTTTCCAAGGCGGAAGATGTCTGGTTCTAGTGAACAAATAAGAGACACCTGCACCGAGCTGTTTGAAGTGAACGATTGAAAATTTAAGGGAGCATATTTCTTGCATCTCGTGTTAGAGGGCATAGGATAGACCAAGCACCGGCGTAAGAATATATGCAGGCTACACGCATCCATCGTTCTCGGAACTCCAGTATGCACTGAGACTTATGGGACGAGAAGGTTGTCTGTGCGAAGAAAGAGAATCCTGTACTCTCTCCTAGTGCTATAGGTCTTGGCGACGTCTTCATTTGTGTAGTTCTAAATAACGTTCTCAAAGTTTCCTTTCTTTTCCACGTGGTTATGACCAACGTGGTAAGTCGAACTCGTTCACGTTGTATCAAATACTTACACCATTTTCGAAGCGCGGATGGTCAGGATTATCCTTCAGGGCGGGAATATTGAAAATCAATTTTTGCCGAATATGCAGTAGATTATTAATAGCCGATCTAAGTGGGGCGACGAGATGAGTGTAAAAAAATTGCGGCAGAACCCATTTTACGATCACTGCCGACGGCAATGCGTTAGCATAGAATCAATGCAGGGACACGACGCACTGCCACAGTAAAAACGAGGCATGTATGAGGCATGTACTGCAGCGGGGATCCTCTTTCGCACTTCGCTAAGAAGACACGGCACCTTCTACCGCCGTCCCCTCGAAGCCTGCACGTGGTCTCTGAAATACGTGGCGCCTGAGAAACGCGTCATGTAGCTACCGAGCTCCGGCATTGCCCTCATTTCTGGACGAGCCTGCGGTTGGCCTCCGAGATGAGGAGCCTGGTGCACAGTTGCCTGCGAAAGCGTAGAATTGCTCCCTGGCTTGCCGCACACTCAGTAGCACATACTCATTAGCCCAACTAGGCGAGAGGCTCATTGAAGAGCATCACATACCTAACGCATTCGTAGCGCAGCCCGCTAAAGCGGTGGAATGAAAGGCGTTCATTGAAAAGCGACCTTTACCCAGTCCATTTCTGGCCCAGTCTGCTAAAACATCAATTTGCTGTCCTTGAGGAACCCGTGTGACGGCGGATCGATTCCGCCAAGCATTGGCCATGAAGTCGGCATTCTTTTTTGTTTCATTCTAGTGCGACACCTTAGTGACCTAGTTAGCAAAGTTGGCGTCAAAGGCTTTCACTAAAGACCGACACACACTGACTATCAAGTCGGCGTGCAATGCGTTTCTGCGAACAGTGGTGCCTACCTAGTCCCGCATTTTCAGAAGCCCATGTCGGCTTGAAAGAGCTTCGTTGAGGAGCGGCACTTAAGCACAAATTGGCACACGATCCGCGACTGAGGTAGGTCGGATGCTTGGTTTCGAAACCAGTTGCCTCAGTACAGCAGCCCGATGCGCTACCCATTGGACCATTCACTGCCCAGTGACCCAAGTAGGTAGGAAAGCGGTTAGACACAAACATACATGCACAGATAGAGCCCCGGAGAGTGTGTGAAGTACTCAAAGAATGCTAACGCATTATAATAAGGGGAACAACAGGATATACTGTTTCCTGTCTGTTCTCTATTTTGTGTGTTTTAATGCGCTGCCTAAATTGGGTATGAATCCTCGCCAACTAGCACATCGAAGTGTCCGCTTGCCGTGCGCGATGTTTTTGGTCTGTAGGTAGTGCACTGGTTTCTTTTGTTGACAGTCCTCTGGCCTTAGTTGTCGCGCACTCGTGGCTATTTCATCTTCGGAACAGAAGGAAAAAACGGCACACGCTGAGAAGCTACGAAAGACGGCGTCAACATTTAAGCCAAAGCGCTATTAACGTGAAATCAATATATAATGTGATTACCGCTTGGACGCGATAGCCGTATGCACAAAACTACAACAAAAGCAAACCATGTAGTAAAGCAATGAAGGGGGCTAGTTGGTGAACGTTCATGGCTACATTGAGCGTAGTTTTACAGTGACGATATTAAGTGAAGGACAGGACGCGGACGTACGTAGCGCAGCTTTTGCGCTTCGTACGTCCGCGTCCTGTCCTTCAATTAATATCGTCCCTGTAAAGCTAAGCGCAATGTAACCATGAAAAACATACCAATAACAATAAAACCTCTCAAGCTTAGACGTTGAGTTGGCTTTCGAGAAAAAACTCCCACAGCCGAAGGCGCTGAATGGCGATATATATATATATATATATATATATATATATATATATATATATATATATATATATATATATATATATATATATATATATATATATATATATATATATATATATATATATATATATATCGCGCTATAAGCTTGAAGTCATGGGTTCGATCGGGGCTGCGGTGGCTTCATTTCGATGGGGAAGTATTTCAGATAGGCCCGTATACTTAGATTCAGGTGCACGTTAAGGAACCCCAGGTGTCAAGTTCCGCCCGGGTTCGTGGACGAATGGTGGCTCGGGGCACCCTACGTCAAAGAGAATCTCCGCACCCTGGAGGTGGGGAACGTTGACTCACCGCGAGCAGCTACGCTCGTCGGTGTGTATTTGGTGCGGTGATCAATGTGGCTCACTGAGCCTTGAGGCCGCTGAGCCTGACGAGGCACTGAGCTTGGCGAGCCACCGACCCTGGCGTTCCAGCGAACATTATGCCGAGGGGGCATCACATGCTCTTCACACCCCTTGCCTCCAGTTTGTTCATTCAATACAAATAAAATACGTCCAGGCTCAATGTATAAAATGCCATTAGTTCGCGCCTGGTTGAGGCTCTGCCACCATCCATGCCGGGTCGACGGCGCCTCAAATCCAGGCAAGTCGCCAGACAACAGGCGTCGCCTGTTTCGCTCACGGTCAACGCCGCCGACGCCGACGACGCCGGTTTTTCTGCGGCACGAGCTCCTTAATGCTTTCGCGTTAAAATGGCTAGTGCTGAGGCCTAGCCCAATCCTACGCGCGTGTACTGGAAGAGCCCCAAAGCTGTCGATATCGTGACATACTTCCGGAAGGCATCCTGGAGCACCAATTGCTGGTAAGCGTCTCTGAAGTCGAGCTTGGCGTACTTCTGTCCCCCAAACAACATCGATAAGACATCTTCAATCCGGAGCTGCATATACTTCTCGACGATAGCGATGGTATTGGTGGTAACCCTGAAATCCCATCAGATCCTCACACTGCCGTCTCGCGTGACCAGTGGAATGATGGCAGCAGCCCACTCAGACGTCTTGGCGGGCATCAGGATTCCCTCTGGCTGTAACCGTTGCAGCTCCTGGGTGACCCCATACTTCAGGGTGAACGGCAGTGGGCGAGACTTGAAAAAATAAGCGAGGCCGTGGTCCCTCAGGTACGTAGATGCCGGCCGTCGTGCTGGCGAATGTACCTACCTCTGGCGGGAACAGTGTCTCGTAATAGGGCAGGAGGTTCGGGACGTTTTTCCCACATGCAGGACTGCATTTGGTTCATCTGCCTGGTACTGCGGCAGATGAACGCCCAGTGCGTGAATCCAGTTCCGAATTCGGTTTCACTCAAAATAATTGCTCTCTGTCCACCCATCTACGATCAGTCTTATAAGCATCTTAGTTCTGTCCCGTAATACCTCAAAATTTTAAGCGTAGATTACGCAAGAAGCCGAGCGTCAGTTTGTACTCCTTTTGCGTAGCGAGGTAATGCGACGGAAAGCTGTTGAATTAAGTCATCTTCAATGGGCTCCACACATAATTTTAATTATTTATTTCCGCGAAAAAAGCAGTCAAGCAAGCAATGCAAAAGAAAAGCGATTACTGAACTGAATTCTATTTTTAATCATTTATTACCAAAGTGGGAATGCAACATATTCGTTACAAAGTAGCTTGCACAAAGCTTCTGCTATAATAGGAAACCGCTCAGACCACGTCATTCTGACAGCACGCTCCATTTCACTTGTTTCTTTTGTTACTGCATGGTCTGCGGTGTACTCAAGAGACACGTGACTGACGCAGAAATGCGCTATCAGAAGAAGACAACAAACGAAAGAAACAGTAGCCGGCGCGCTACAGCGTGTTTCCGCTACAGCCGCGCTGCCAACCGCGCAACCCTATCCCTTGGGCATTTGAGCCTGCCGATAAAAGAAGTCCCTGAATCCTTTGACCCGTTCGAAAGGTCCCCCTGTGAGGCATGTCCTTGTGATGTCCGTCAGGTGCACGTCCCAGAGGAGCCACGAAAGGTTGACGCGTGTGTCAGGCCTCTCCATGATGATTTTGGCCTGGGAAACGAAATAGGTGGGCGTAGGTTTAGCGCATACACTTGCAGCCAGGCTGTAGTCCCCGTGACTCTCAATTTGTTGCGCTTGAGCAAACGCGCTATTGGTGACTCAGCCATTCGCAAATACGTCACAACATAACAAGCGATAGGAAGTAAACCGCCGCCTGTTTACTGCCATATGCACGATTAATATATTCAAAAATAAAAACATGTCATCAAGAGCAAATGAAGAAAGTAGAACCTTCGATTCCTCTGTTTGTTTAATCATCATGAACTGTCGAAGTGGTTTAATGTATGAAACGCTGTGTAGAACAAACAACATATGTTAGGAAATAAAATTTTTGTTAGTGTGTCTTGTTAGGAAGCCAACTTTAAATGTTATCTGAGTGTTTAAAACCGTGAAATTTTATTTTCTAGTTTTTTAAGCTAAATGGCGTGTTTTAAAAATATGTTACATTTTCTTCTCCCACCAGCAGTCACACTTACAAATTACTATAGCCTGTGATGGTGAGGCAGTCATGCAGGTCTACCGCTGTACTGTGAAACAAAATAAACCCGGTATAATTGTATGTTATCAGCAGAGACCTTGGCATCCCCCCCCCAGATGCTTTCGTATACTCTCTCTCCTAACTGCCGGAAGCCTGTGCCCGCAAACTGCAGTCGACCTAAAGGCAGGCGACTATGATGCAGGTCTGACGTGGCATCATTACCGTGCTTTCAACTGATACTATCACTTGAAATCATCAGTAGCATACGAAGTAGGTTTCCTACAGCGTAATGAGTCACCTTCTCTGTCATGTAGTGCAGCGTGTCGTGGGACTGGAATATTTTTTTGTTAAGTAACGTGATTGACTCCGCTCTGTTCAAGGCGATGACTGCCTTCTCGAGGTTGAGGTCAGTTGAGTCGGCCTGGCATGCCTGCAAAAATGCAACCCGCAGACACAGGGAAAAAATATCAGGAAATATCGCATCCCGTGGTCGGGCGCAATTGCTTGCTGAAATTGAGGAATCTAAACGGATCAGGCGTGCGCCCCGCAAGGAGCATATATATGTATATATATATATATATATATATATATATATATATATATATATATATATATATATATTGTGACGTCACAGTGCAGGGCCGAACTTTATTGAGTCTGAGAGGCGCAGCAAAGGACCCTCGGCCCAGTCAACTATGATGATGCGACTACCTACACGATGCAGAAGAGGAGCGCACACATGATGATAATGTACGGATGATGAAGAAGTACACAATAAACGCCCACACTAATTTCCCCCGTGCGAGAGCTGCCATCCTGGCCGCAGCCTAGAGATACGGAGAATTAAGAGGTAAGGGTGAAGGGCTTCATACGAGAAACCTGGACCACTTCGGTAGAGCAGCAACGGCGGTCAGTTGAAGAAACAGCAGGGGTGACAGGATAATTAACGGAGAAGTCATTTCCAGGACCGTTTATGGGCCAATAAAGCGGGACTGAAACTTCTCGCACAACCCAGGAGTGCGAACTGGTGTCCATAGCAGTACTTCATCGCCGGGCTGGTAGAAAACTACGCGATGAGATACGTCATAATGATCCTTGCGATCCTGTTGTCTGGCTGCGGTGTGGAAGCGGGCACGCTGGCGACAGTGGTCAAGGCGGGAAACATATTCTTCGCAGGGAGATGGAGATGGACTGACAGGGACAGAAAAAAAAAAGATGTCGAGCAAGGAACTGGGCGAACGGCCATAAACAAGGTAGAATGGCGAGTAACCAGTAGTGCTTTGAACGATGGTGTTATACGCGAATGTGGCGAATGGCAAAATTGCGTCCCTGTTTCTGTGATCTGGTTGAATATAGGCGGCTATCAGGTCAGAGAGCGTACGAAGAAACCGCTCAGTCAGGCCGATGGTCTGAGGATTGTAAGCTGAAGTAGTCTTGTGAGTTGTGCCAGAGGCTCGGAGCACTTCGCCTACCAATTGTGAAAGAAATGTTGTTCCTTGGTCGCTCAGATGGACAAGAGGGGCGCCGTGGCGCAGGATTATGGCTTGAAGAATAAAGGTAGCATTTTTGGAAGAAGATGCAGAACTGACACAAGCTGTTTCGGCATCTCGCGTAAGGTGGTCGACGGCTGCAACTATCCATTGGCTACCCGCTGGAGTCATGGGGAGTGGCCCATACAGATCAATGCCAAGAACCTCGTACGGTTCTGCAGGACGCGAGACCGGTAGTAGCTAGCCGGCAGGAGCTAATATTGGTCGCTTTCGATGCTGACAAATGACGCAGGAAGAGACGTATCTCGCCACGCTGGTAGACAGGCCAGGCCTCTAGAAGCGGCTTCTTATACGGTCGTAAGTTTTCTGATGCCAAGGTGGCCCGCAGTCAAATCATCATGAAAGGCCTGAAGGACACGAGCACGAAGGCAGCGTAGCAATGCGGGCACCCAGCGTTGCCCGTCAAGACGATGGATATGGCGGTACAGCACGGAGTTTTGTAGCTTGAATTCTGTCAGCTGTCGACGGAGCCTCGCGTAAGGCGGGCGCGAAGATCCACGAAGGCGGTCTACAATACTTTCGACAGTACGAATCGGTGAGTTGTTGAGACTAAAATGATTCATGGTCGTCCGAAGTGAGATGGTCAAGTTTGGCGAAGGACAATATCGTCATTGAAGAGACGTCAGGAATTGCGTCCCTGGAAGGGGTTGCAGAGTCATTGATGAGTGCGGCTGTAGGTAGTGGGCAGCGAACAAGAGCGTCTGCGTCTTGGTGCTTTTTACCAGACTTGCAGGTGATCTAAAAGTCATATTCTTGCAGACGAAGAATCCAGTGACCAAGACGTTCCGACAAGTTCTTGATTGTTGAAAGCCAACATAAGCCGTGATGGCCCGTAACGATCGTAAAATGGCGGCCGTGTAGATAAGGCCGAAACTTCTGAATTGACCAAGCAACAGCTAGGCTTTCCTGCTCGGTGACGGTATAGTTCTTCTCGGAAGGTGCGAGTACGCGGCTTGCATACGCAACGACTCTCTCACGCAAAGAGGTGTCTCTAGCTAGAAGAGAACAGCACCAATTCTATGGTCGCTAGCGTCCGTGTGCAGGATTGTGGGTGCAGTCTCATCAAAATGACACAAGACAGGTTCAGATGTGAAGGCGTCCTTCAGCTGGTCAAAGGCAGATTCACATTCCGGTGACCGAACGAAGGGAGCACCCGAACGATTTAGGTTGTGTAAAGGCGCAGCTATAGAGGCGAAGTCGCGTACAAAACGGCGAAAATAGGAAGCGATGCCAAGGAAACTGCGTAGTTCTTTTGTCTTATCTGGTCGAGGAAAGCAAAACACCGCAGAAATTTGGTCGCGATCAGGGCGAATATCAACCTAGCTCACCAATGGGACCTAACACCTTGATCTTCTTGCTTGCAAAACGGCACTTTTTGGTGTTGAGCTGAAGACCGGTGCTGGCGAGTCACGCGAGAACCTCGTCCGGAGGTTGCAGGTGCTGGGCAAATGTCGAGGAGAAAATAACGATATCGTCCAGATAGCACAAGCATGCTTTCCACTTCAGGCCGCGCAGAACAGTGTCAATAATGCGCTCCAAAGTTGCGGGAGCATTGCATAGGCCGAAGGGCGTGACGTTGAACACTTAAAGGCCATCTGGGGTTGCAAACGCCGTCTTTTCTTTGTCGTCTTCGTGCATCGAAATTTGCGAGTAACCTGAACGCAGATCAAGGCTGGAGAACTACTTGGCACGTTGCAGAGAATTGAGTGCATCGTCAATCCGAGGCATAGGGCATACATCCTTGCGCGAAATCTTGTTGAGCGCTCGATAATCAACAAAAAAAATCGCACGGAGCTGCCTTTCTTTTTGACCGAAACGATGGGAGACGACCAAGAGCTAGCAGAGAGGCGGATTATCTCACGTTGCAGCATGTCGCCGACGTTTTCCTCAATAATCTTGCGCTCGGCTAGAGACACCCGTTACGGCCGGTGACGTACGATGGATCTAACGTCTGTCTGAATGCAATGCGTTGTGACGGACGTCTGGCCCAATGCCGAAGAATGGGCGTCGAATGAAGTCGCGTGCCTCTTCAACAAACTAAGTAACTGTTGAGTCTGCGAAGGGGTCAAGTCGGGGCTGATTACGGCTGCAAGAGCGGAGGTAGAGGGAGAATGTCCTGCATATTTAATTTCAGGAGTAGCCGCCTTAAGGGGACGGACACAGAGAGGCTCGGTATCAAAAACGCAAGCCAAAGTGACGCCTTTAGGAAGGAGAATTTACTCGGCTGCTGTGTTCCTTGCGGCGAGAAGCGCATAAAGATTGTTAATTCTAACTAGGCCTGATACAATGGCTATCCCTTTTGTGAAACAGCGCGCAAAAGGTAACACTAACACATTTCCATGGTCGATGACGTCGGACGTTATGGTCAGAATCTGCTGAGAGCAGATTCGAAATCTGCATTACTTAGTTTTCCGGGCGACGGTCAGAGGTGAACGTGACAGGCCGGAGCGCTGACGAGGAGCGGCGGAAGCAGTGGCGTAGCAACAGGGGGGGCCGGGGGGCCGTGGGCCCCGGGTGCACGGGGCCAGTAGGGGGGGAGGTGTCATATACGTCGGAAGACACCCGAAAATTGTCGATATCCTCGCCTTCCTCGACCACACTCGGGCGGGGGGGGGGGGAAGGGTTGACAGAAGCGCTAAGGGCCCCGGGTGCCGGACGACCTAGCTACGCCACTGGGCCGAAGGGCCAAGGTGAGTGGCGTCTGGTGCTGCGGTAACCATTCGATGTCTCAGTTGTTGCGGGTGGAGATGTGGAACGGCGCGGAGGTGACGCATAACGCCGGTTTTGAGAAGGTGCCCAACCATAATACACATCGCGTTCTCTCATGTCGTAGCCCCGACGCTCATCTTGTTGGCGCTTGCGGCAAAAACGTGATATGTGGCCGCGATAACCACAGTAATAGCATATACGACGAGAAGGTCGCCAAGGCGGGTAGTAGAGTCCGTTCGATACGCTGGGAGATAGGGTGGTCAGATGGTGCGACGAAGGCTCAAGTGGTATTCAGGGGACATTGGCCGGAGGAGCGACACCAGCCGGCGCGTATGTGGGTAGAGACAACGTTGAACGGACGCCGGTTGCAGGCGTGGTAGCAACCTGGGCGTATGTTGGCAGGGGGCGAGGAGCCGTAGGGTCAACATGCGAAGAGCAAGTGATGAACGCGAGCTCCTCCTTGATGACGTCGCGCAACGCTGCACCAGAAGGCGGAGGAGGAAGGACCAACGGAGATGAAAAGCAAAGGAATTGAAGTTCCAAGCGGATAATCGCCCGAATCGTTACTCGCAGGTCAAGGTCAGCCGTAGAATGGTGATCGCAGTCCGGCTGTAAGCGCACGAACTCGGGCTCGTCGAGGCGCTGGCAGGTCAAGACAATGTCAGCTACGGTGGCCGGGTTCCTCAAGGCTAGCGCGTTGAAGGCCACAGTTCCAATGCTTTTAAGAATATGACGCACTCGGTCCGACTCAGCCATAGCATCTTTGACACTGCGACAGAGTGCAAGCACACCCTCGTTATACAATGTGTAGGACTCACGGGAGTGTTGTTTGCGAGCATCCAGAGTTTTCTTCGCAAGGGCGGAGCGAACTGCCGGCGTTCCAAATAATTGCCGGAGCTGCCGCTTGAAGGTGGTCCAATTGGAGAAATCAATATCATGGTTGAAAACCAGGTGTTCGCCACAGCCGTCAGATAGAACGAGACCTGGCGGAGGTTGAGGAGGTTATCCGACCGATTAGCAGAGTTTACGCGCTCGTAATCGTCCAACCAGTCCTCAACATCTTCACCGCGAATACCAGCGAACAGATGGGCATCCCGCTGGTGGCCACTGATGATCAGAGAAGGTTACAGAGACGGTTACAGCGCCAGGCTGCTCGTCCTGCGACATGATGGCGGACAGTCGGCACAAGCGGCGACCTGAACGAAGCTCCAAGGGGTATGCCAGACGTGCAGAGGACGGGGGACCAAGAAGCTCCTCCACCACTTGCGACGTCACAGTTAAGGTCCGACCTTGACTGAGCCTGAGACACGCAGCGAAGGACCCCTGGCCCAGTCCACTATGATGATGCGACTAACCGCACGATGAAAAAGAGGAGCAACCACATGATGATGATAATGTACAGATGATAAAGTGCACAATTAATGCCCTCAAGATATATATATATATATATATATATATATATATATATATATATATATATATATATATCACACGAAAACCACTGGCCACAGGTGCGACGAACCCAAGTCTACGCGTACCAATTCAGCTACAGCGGCACTGCTTTCCCATCCACTTTCTGGTGTATTTATGTTTCTCTACTAAAACAAGCCTTGGCAGTGTTAGCCAGCGCCACCACTCATGGCCCTGGCGGAGGATGTGGAACACCCTTTCTGCCACCAGCGTCACGTCTACGTGAACATTCTTGGGTTAAAGCGATTGGTCAATAAATTCACGCATTCTACCCGAAGGAAACGAAGCTGCCGGACATAGTGAACAAGAAAGAAAGGAAATTGAGGGGGCCCAATTTTTAATAACATATCGTAACAAGCCCACAAGCACACACAAAGGACAGCATGGGGTAACTCATCTGTAGTTCTTATTTGAAATACCTGAAATGATAAATAAATAGAAGCCGTATATATATATATATATATATATATATATTTATATGGCTGAGGAAATCACGCTGGCGCCGTTAGTTCAATACGCACAGTACATTGCACCGAAGTTGCACTGAAAAACTGGTTCACTAGCCGGAACGTCATTACAATATACTGTGCTTATCCCCTCCCCCCCCCCCCCCCGAGAGAAACAGGGTGCGTTGTACTCCTTTTCTTCATTATGTATATATATTTGCATACATACCCCTTGACTGGCTTCCCGAACTTCGCACCCATATTTGTTTCCCACTTCACTTATGCCAACGCATTAAAAACGTCGTGTTGCTACTCATTTAAAGGCCAGCGAGCGAGATACTGCTACAGTGAGAACTGCGACGTGCCTGGGAGTAGTCGCTGATGCCGAACGAAGTGCAGGGCTCGTACATGGCCTCGAGGGGGAGGTTGTACTCCTTGGTCAGGGTGTAGAACGGCACGCCCATCTGGAAGGTGAACGCCACGACGATCGAGGGCCTCGCGAATGCCGCCTTGGCCATAACAGACGCCGCGTCCTGCGGATCACCACCACCGGGTCAGCTTAGTCGCACGTATTCCAAGTTACGCGAGCTACTGTGTGAGATTGTTTGTGTACAAAATATAAAAACTTGTGGCAGTTTGAATGACTACCTTTTTCTCCATCTTATGCTTGTTCTACAGTTAACAAAATATTTTCTGTAGGAGGTGTTCATTCATCATTTTACCAAAAACAAGTGTTGTGACATCGTGCTTACTTTTGTATAGGATGAAGAAAAAGGTAACTGCACAACTAACGGTAGCTTTGAGCGACTGCAAGCTAATCTTAATTTTACTGCTGCAGTATGTCAGTTCATTCCATAAAACGAGCAAGATTTTCTTTTCCAAATTCCAACCTTCTTGCGGCAAGAAATGACACTTTCTTGCTTTGATCTCTTCTGTACTATTTCCGCTTCCCCTCAGAGCACAGCGGCCAATTGGACCATTAACTTGGATAATTCTCTCTGCGTTTCATAAAATACTTGTGCTCTCTCACTATTGTCGAATATTTGTTAAAGCCAGATAGCATGTTACAACTGAGTCATTCTCGCAACCTCTGTTGTATAAGTTGTGCCACAGGAGGCATTGCTCCTTGCCTAAGGAAACTACTACCGAGCACGCATCTTGAGAGTGCAATTTCATTCTTTGCACCATAACTTGGGGTCATTGTATGACGGGTCCTGCTTTTCTGTGCAACCTCCAAGTTATACCTTTGCATTCCGTGCGAGCTACTGACGTGCGGTATTTTATTATTGTACATAACTCCACCACATGGTAAAATGCTACATAAACTTTATGACAAACCTCCACATAGAACGCACACACTCCTGTATCTCTCCGTGAAATAAGCAATGTTGTCAGTGGGGGCATTCTTGTCTTTGTAATATCATTGCTGTGACATAGCAGAATTATACGATTACATTACAATTTTTAAGGGGTTCTCGATTACGAAAGCTTCCAATTATGAGCAAGGTCACAGATGGTCAAAGAAACAGTTGCGTTTTATTTACACCTTCCACGTACACAACTTAAGCTTCAACTTGTCATAATATTGTTCTATTCGTGTGGAACGAGAAAGCTATTCGAAAATTCTTCCAAAGAATCGAGACGGCGCATTCTGTGTGATAATATGAAGCCAGAAGAATATATTCTGTTGTAAGAAAACTATATTTAGCGTACAGGAGTCGCGCTGCAAAGAAATGGCAGCAGGCCACTTACGTAACGTTTGTTACGCGTTTCGGGTGTTTCGTAAGTGTTATGGAAAGCCGTCGTGCAGAAAAAAACAACTCGCGCAAGCGCCCGCATTTTACGAAGGCGCCATTGCCCGCACCACCCTGCGTCATCCTGAGTAAACCCAATAGTCGGTTTACTCTCAAGCTGAACATTGCTGTACAATAGGCACTCTTTAGGCTGGGGGCGCTCGCAGTGACACCATCCCTGCGACTGTTCCTTGGTTTATGGTTCATAAATGTGCAGCCAGGTTTCATCCTCAGTCACTCAACTGTCCGAAAAATTCTTTGCGTCATTGAAATGGCCCACGATAGCTCTGGATGCTCCAACTCGTGCCACTTTCTGTTCACTGTTCAAAGATTTTGGCACCCACTTGGCTGAAAGCTCACGCATGCGCAGGATATTGGTAATAATGAAACCAACGCGCTCTCGGTAGGTGTACAGTGACTGTTCCATCTTTCTGGCGGATATTCGCCTGTCCTCAAGAATCAGCTAATGGACAGCATCGCTTGTGGCCGCGTCTGTTGAGGATGTGAGGCGCCCAGTGCGAAGTTCATCTTCGATGGTAAAATGCTCTGTCTTTACTGTGCTTCAGGAAGGACACTGCTTCCCTAATGTTTGTGAAATCTCAGCGCGAATGTCCTTTGCAGACTTTCAGTGGATACAAAAAAAAAATTCATCATGCCCCGTAACTCCACAGACGTGAAACTTGCTTGTGCCTCTGCCACCTCAGGCTCTATGTGAAATTAAAATAGTCACGAAAATAAGACACATCTCTCATTTTCACCATTGCTTAACAAGATGTCAAGCTTCTACATGGTACCATGTTTATGCTTAAATTTTAAATACAAGGTGTTAAAGCCAGGAACTTTTCAGCAACCCTTCGTACATGTATTGCGTGTTCATCAGCGCTTATCACAGCCTGGTCAATTTCGCCATTCGCTTATCTCAAGCCGACTGTGCCAATAAATGGCTCCACGGCCGCGTTCCCGATCCTGGCGATAGTACAGTGTCGTCGCGATGATTGAACAATTATGCCTCAAAATGACCGTGTTCGTTGGTCACACTAGGCACGAAAATTTTAAGAATATCTTCAGAGGATAATTGCCTTTGCTCTAAGGAAACTTGGCGCGCGTGTGCATGAGGGATTAGACACTCACACACTCCGTTTATATAGCGTTGTCGAGCCCTTTCGCGGACATGCTTACCAAAGTCGGAACGAAGCGGTTCGGGCTCTTCATGGCGTTGACAGGAAGTGTGATGCACTCATGCTGGTCGCCCGGCGTCAGAAAAGTGGTGATTATGACCAAAATGTCCAGGTCCTTCCTGTAGGCAGGAAGAAGAGTTGGACAGCACGTGAAAAGGAGAAGTTTATTTCAAACGAAAAAGAAGACAAGACGAGAAAGAACGTCAGTGTCCTTATTAACTTAGCAGTTTATACACCAGAGTGGCTCGCATTAACAGTTACCGAGGCAAACTAGCGTATTCACAATGGCAGCCGGCGAATGATAGTATCGGCATTGTAAATGCATGAAGAGGAGGATCGAAAGAAGGAGAGAGAGGGGCTCTTACTTTCAGCTATACTGCTGTGACCGGAATGACCGAACGCAAAAATAACGAGCATCAATTCCTGTTGAAGAACGTTTCATACGCTACAGTGGTTCATAAATACCCAAATATAGTAGCCGTTCAATTGCAATCAGGCGCTTATTAGACAAGGGAAAAGAGAGGGAACAAAGCTATACTTTCATATATACGTATACCATGGCTATTAGTGAAACGTTTAACTCACGACGCCAGGTTCGAGGCTGCGTATAGCAGAGACTTCCAGGCGTTCGTGGAGTTGTAGTAGCGGTAACCGACTCCGACGAAGACCTTGTGCCTCTCCCGCTCGTCTTCTCCCAAGATTCGTCGCAGTGTCTGAAGTGTTGAAAATCGGAGCTTTGTTGTCCTCACATGGCTAAAAGCAATCAAATCAATGTAAGTATACATGGCCTGCCTGGCTTTTTGTCTGTACCCACCAAGTGTCTTTGATACTGAAAACAACGTTTGATTGATTGATTGATTGATTGATTGATCGATCGATTGGTTGATTGATTGATTGATTGATTGAAACCGTTCCCAAGGTGAAGCCTGCGCACTGCGAGCACTGTGCGTACAAAGATGCACAGTGACGTACGTGGGTACGAAGCTCAATAACATATAGTGAGCATTCATAGCAATGAAAACAAGGGCTCAAGATTCTACCTTTTACAGGATTGTGGGATAGTTGAATACGTTAGTTCACGGATAAAATATCCGATCCCACAAATGCGCAACAATAAATCAATTTGATACGAATACGCAAGAATCAGGCGCATATTTTTATAAAGTGAACGTTCGGAAGGCAAAATAATTACATCAGTGTAATTTTGAAAGTGCCCAATAGTCGCCGAACAAATAAATGGCGACAAACTAAAATTTTGAACGATGATAGAGATGAGTTCGTTATACCTTCGTGCGGCATTGAATTCTACACTTCGATTGCTAAGGTATAGCAAACATAAGAGTGCAATGTTTGTTTTGTGCTTAACTACTAGGCAGGCAGACCACGCTTCGCCTGCAGGATACTCAGAGCATGGGCCAAGCCGTACAGAACCAATCATCATATTCGAGCGTTCAACTGCAACTATAGGAAACACATTTCGAAACTATTTTTGAGTAGGCGACGCCGCTTTTTATAATCCTATAGCAGAAAGCCTTACCTCAAGGATTCCCGTCTAAATGAACGAGAATTGAGAAGTTGTTATGGGCTAGGCGTCCACCTAGTTAGTTTTCATGGAGTTTCTTGGAATTGAAAGAGAAAAGCTAAAATCTGCCGTCTGCTGCGAGTACATCTTCTTTATTTAGGCTTGTGTTCTTTTACCAACTTTCCGAAAATAACCAATTATAAAGAAAGCGTCAAGTTTTCAACCCTGTAACTTCACAATAAAAACAGACGTCAGCCTAACTATGAACATCATAAATTAAAACGCACGAAATGGATACATTTTACGCCACTAAGAAGTCAGCATCATTTACGAATGCCACGTTCATTCTGGGAACAACAAAACAAGTCTGAGTAAATAACCAGTGTATCCCATACTGTATATGTCCACTTTAAACACGCTGTAATCTATGACGTTTATGCAGTCGGCGACCTCGGCTTGTTTGTGCGTCTGTGCGCGTGCGTGCGTGTGTGTGTGTGTGTGTGTTAGTGTGTGTGTGTGTGTGTGTGTGTGTGTGTGTGTGTGTGTGTGTGTGTGTTTGTGTGTGTGTGTGTGTGTGTTGCTATAAGAAGTCGATATTTCATAATTTTTATTATTCACTGTTTGATTTGAATGTTTTCTTCAAATCTCGCTATGTTACGAAATTTTATAAAACGCGAGAGACCCCTCTAAAGAAATTTTTTTATATGTAGATACATTTTTTCAAATATTTCCTGAAATACCGTTCAGTCAAATCCATTCGCGACGGTTTGTCGGCAGGGCGTCTCTGCGTTTTCACGGGTATCTTTAATGGGCGATTGGAATTAGCTTGAGCTAAAGCTTCCTGCTCATTCCGGCCAAGTCGTATAGTGTTCTTAAAGATTAAAAAGAAGTCCCCAGCAACGCTTTGAGGGCCGGCAGCAACGCCGCTATTACGCCTCACTGAATTAGTGCTGCGACGATAGATACTGAAGCGCCGGAAATAGGTGGGAAATACGCTTCATGTGGCTGCCGCATTAGGGTACAGTCAAGAACGTATGAAATTTCGAAATAGGACACTCAAAGCGTGTTGAAATCGCATAACTAAAATCAGCATAAGAAAAAGACCTAACTTACGCGGGAACATTACGCGCTTAATAGCACGTACTAAGAAAGAAACAGCAAATGAACCACGAATACTCATATAAGTAAATGAAAAAACCTAAGTACTTAAATTTATGACACTTACGTCAAGTCTCCCATTCATTCAAAAGCACTGCAGGGCAGAATATACTGTAGTATTTATTTGCCATATTATGTGCATATCAACATTTTGCCGTGTTCTAAGCCTCTACTTAAATAGGCTGGCTCATTTGCATAATGTCTTTCAAATTCGCGTATGCCTTTCTGACTGCACGTGTTTGAAACCGTGTCTGTAATTGCACGATAGTCGATCTTTCTACGCTTCAACTTAGTGAATTAATTTCGTTATTATTGGAAAAAAATGGTTAAGAAGTCGAAATCCTATGAAATCCTAAATGTAGTCACCAATGTCGTTGTGTGTGCGATCCTAGCAACCTGTTTATTTTGGACCTGTTATATGCCAAAAAATTATCTGTGCAGGAGACACCGTTGTTACCGTAACAGCAAATGGGGCGAATATATTGAACGAACCGCTCGCTAAGGACCTACAATCGGGTATTACTTTTCCGGCAGGCGTCGCGCAACTCCGAAATTTCGATTCCGTAAGATGTGTGCTGTGCTTAGTAAATCAGGTAAATTCAAGAATACATTGACATTTTTACCTATGAATTATCGTACTCGTCATTGGTTGTCTCATATTATTCACTGCTTATCGGGGTAAAAGCAAAAACATGCAGGTAAACTCGGCAGTTTCCGTTATTTTATATAGAGTATATTGCGTTCAATTTCCTCAACTAAAGGATCTATATGTAGAGGAGAAGAAAGGAAACTGATGGGCCCGGTTTTTATTAGTCATATCATGCGAAGCCAACAAAGATACCAAGAACAGCATTGGGGAAGTTACTTGTACTTAATTGTACTTAATTAATATAATTGAATTACAAGAAATAATGATCAACGGAAATGAAGGAGAATGATAAAAACAACCAATCGCAAGTGGGATACGAACTCGTGTCCTTGCATGACACGTGCGCATTACGTATTATTTTATATATATATATATATATATATATATATATATATATATATATATATATATATATATATATATATATATATATATATATATGGTGTCCCAACTACCACGCATCAACAATTAAAAATGTGCAAGGGCCACGTAGACGATAATGTTGTTTGCCGTCGCTTGCAGATACATTATTTTAATTATTTTTATTAAGACTAATTACACAATTAGTCTTAATTATTTATTCCCATTTTTCTAAGTCTGATTAGTCGTAAAATGAGAATGGAAAAATTGTAGAGCGACAGGGGAAACTCCGGATACAGCTTTCTCTTCCTCAATACGTGCTGCATAAAAGTGCTTTGCCGAGCGTTAAAGACCGCAAATGCACGCAAGGAACCTCGAGAGGTCAGTCACGTGGCTATTTTGCAGGTATTTGCGGGCTTCCTGAGTGTATTCGCAGGTATTTGTGGGAGTGTTAGCCAGCGCCACCACTCATGGCCTTGGCGTCACGTCTACGTTAATTTTCTGGGCGAAGCCAACTGATCAATTCATCCTCGCATGCTACATGAAGGCATCAAATCTGCCGGATTCGACACCCTCGCTACGTAATGAACGAGAGAAAACGAAACTGACGAGCCCGATTTTTATTACTCCTTCAGGTAGCATGTGTGGATTAATTGACTATTTGCCCTCACCCAAAAAGTTGGAGTAGATGTGACGCCTGCGTCAGAAAGGACGTTCCAGATCCGTGGCCAAGGCCATTAGGGGTGGCACTCGCTAATACTATTAAGGCGCATACGTAATATCGGAAAAACGCGCGCTGTGACAGCTACGACGGGGCAGCTCTTTGGGTTCGCGGGAAGGATAGGTACTGGTGTTATTTTTCCTTGCTTTGCGCGGCGGCAAAAGAGCCGCGAACGCCCGAGACGAATGAGAGCAATCCCTTCAGTGACGTGCGCGGGAGAAACTGGTGACATGCGGACCCGCCCGACCGCCCGATCCGGACCCTTATGTAGCGTCAGCTGGACGACTAGTTCCGTATGCTATCGTCTGCTCTCGTCAGTTCTCGCTTGCGCTTGTTTCGGTTTGCTTGGTTTGGTCACGTTCGCGCTTGGTACGAGTGTCATGGTTTGCGATGCCTTTTTCAATGGTGATTCTAAAGCAAGACGACCCGATTGAACGGTTTTAGGAGGCAGCACTCCATATTCGTTTGTGTATGACAAGACGGACCCTCAACACACGGATGTGGAAGCGAAACCCTGTACCTTATTCTCCTTGTCTCTCGAACGCGGCTGCGCCACCAGAAGGTAACACACGAATGTGATAATGATTAGTGGCAACGACGTCGTCATCTTCGTCAGACATAACTCGCGTTAAGAACGACGGACGAAGAACTTAAACACGGCACCGATCTGTCAGCAGACGTAGTAAAAAGCGCGCGACTTCTCGCAGCTACACGCATGCAGAGTAAACGAGAGGAGACGAGATTTTCATCCTCCCACGTGACTGCCGCAGCAGCTCGCCGCCAGTTGCTGTGGCCGCGCTGCCGCAACTGCGTTTTTCCACTAATGTGTATGTGCCTTTAGGGTTAGTTCTAGCCACGACCGGCTTTATTACTCGCGACCTGCTCACTACGCCGGCTCCTATGGCGGCGCGTGTCCGCGTAAATACCACGTGACTGTTCAGGAGGGACGGCGCGCCGCAACAGGTGGCGCCACAACTTACCCTCATTTCGGCAGCGCCCGCCGTGCGCTTCTGTTAGCTTCAGTACGCTTGCGTTACCGTGTTGCCGGTAAGCCGAGTTAAACCGCATCGTTTTTTAAGCACGCACCGCAAAGACGTGTTAATATTTATAAGATGCAATAATCGTGGACAGCTTTCTGTATACAGTGGTAGTTAAGAGCGCGAGCTGTCAGCTAACACGCTTAAGTCTCTGGCTCATGAGCGTGCGAGAACAGCGCAGAAGCAGGCGTCTCGCGCTCGTAGCAATTCCCCTGCATGGCCACAAAAAGCTGTACCCGACTAACGGCTGATAGCGGTAATATTTTTCTTTCTCAGCGCAGCAGTTTTGCAGCTAAACAAGCTCAAAGAGCGGTTGTAGTGGTGGGCGCGGCTCTGGTGCTACTCGAGCGGCTTTTTTGCGCGTACAGCTGCACAATCTCAACATGATTGCTTCTGCTCTGTACCTAGCAGCATCCCAGGGCGAAGCCGCGCTACTTCCCGCCAATTTACGACAAAAAGCGCGCCATGCACACTTACTCATTTTCATGGGCATTCACCCGATTGTTAATCATTTCAAGACGCACTCTACATGAAAAATGAATAAAACCAGACTAGAAAAGCTTGTTTGCCGGACACAATAGCCGGTCGTGGCCAGAACTTTATTTCAGGTCAGCCAGATCCTTACACTTTTAGGACCTTTCGAGATTTCGGTTTGGCATTAATTAATTTCCGTTTGGCGTGCTCTTCTGTGAGATCAGAGGCAAAATTAGACAAAAATGGCCTCATAAACTTGTGGACAATCAGCTTTAGCAGTGCCCTTCTGTGAGGCTCTGTGGTGTCCTTCGAGCACACAAACAGCGGATTTTTTGTGAGTGACGGCCAGTGGCGTAGCAACAGGGGGGGCCGGGGGGCCGTGGGCCCCGGGTGCACGGGGCCAGCAAGGGGGGGGGGTGTCATATACGTCTGAAGACACCCGAAAATTGTCGATATCCTCGCCTTCCTCGACTACACCCGGGGGGGGGGGGGTGACAGAAGAGCTAAGGGCCCCGGGTGCCAGACGATCTAGCTACGCCACTGGTGACGGCAGCACTAGGTCTGCAAACTTCTTAAGCGGCGTTGGCCCCCTAACAAGCACAGGAGCCACACTTGATGCAGCACCTTCGCAGTTGTGTTACAGGAAACTCGTGGAATGTGATACCCTTCGCTGTGCGCCCGCTCGATTTGCAGAGCGGAACGCAGCAATACACCATCGCGGGCGATGATTTTTACGGCCTACGAAATGTTCAGGCTCTCAGCAGTAATTGCGTTCTTGGCACGTATGCGGGCAGCAATCAGAACAGCCGGAAACACGGTGTTCAGATGCGCACAAAAACACAACGAAGAAGCCGCCACTACTACCGCTACGCCAGCCCGCACTCGGCGTGGGGGTAAGTTGTAGCGCCACGGAGAGCAGCGGCGGTCGGGCGAACTAAGAATGAACTAAACAAGCAGTAAAAAATCGGGGGCTACGGAGGCAGTGCCGGTGAACAGGTCGCCAAGTAATAAAGCCGGTCGTGGTTCTAGCATGCCCCAGAAAGTGCATAGGAAAACGGTGCCGCGGTAGCTCAATTGGTAAGAGCATCACAAACATAATAGAGAAAACGGAACCTATCCCACTAGCGGCCAGTTGATTTTTCATGCACTTTCATTTCCGTTTATTCATCAGTCGTTTGAATCAATCAAGAACTGCAGATAATTTCCCCTATGCTGTCCTCGTTATCATTGTGGTATTTATGTGATATGGCTAATAAAATATCGGGCTCCTCGGTCGCTTTTTTTCCCGTTCATCTGTGTTAGTGCCATTCACTAGACCTCTCGTTGGTTTGGTTGTAGTGTGCGCAAACGTAATTTAGCCATAAGAGGAAGCTTTAGCTCGGGTGCTCCTATCTAAATACACTTAAAAAAAGAATTCGTTTTTCTCGGCAACCACTGCACCAAATTTGACAAGATTTGTCGCATTCAAAAGAAAATTTAAAATCTAGTGACTGTTGGTTTCGCATTTTTGATATAGGTCGTCAATGTATTATTAAAAATTGGCAAAAATTGAAAATCTTCAGAAAACGAAACTATAACGTTTACAACTCTGTAACTCAGCAAGGAAAATTGGTAATACAATTCTGTGAATTTCGTCTAATAGTACTTCTAAAGCGGACAAAATTGATATGTTACACATGAATTTCAAGAAATTTAGTAATATGGAAATATAGCTTTTGCAGAACCCTTTTAAACAACGTAACAAATTCACGTAAGATATAAAATGATGTACCGAATTTGTCCGCTTTCAATGATTTAATGGATCCCGTATACATAATCGAGATATCTGTTCTTTATGCAGCGGTATGAATCTGTAAACTTCGTGCTTCTATTTTTTTTTCAAACTTTCAAATTTTTGAAAGTTGTTTTAACAAAATTCTGGACCTAAATAGAAATTCCGAGACAAATAGTCACTAGAATTTATCTTGCTCTCTCCTCAGACGCAGCAATTTTCGTTAAAACCGGTCCAAGGGTTATCTGAGAAATACGTTTTTGCAGTTTTACATGTATTTGAATAGGCCGCGTCGTAGTTGGGCCCGAGCTAAAGCTTCCTCTTAAATCAAGCATGAGCTTTAACACAACAAAGCTTAGGTTTTAGTGGAGTATTATAACGATGCTCAGCCATGCCCAAGGCCTCACCAAGGCGCCTCAATGGACCCGTATCCACGACACGTCCGTGTCGTTCTAATCAAGCCTGCTTTTGAAAATGGTTCTTGCTTTGGCACGCGTACAGGTACAAGTGTTACTTACGGTTAGAACTCTGGGTGCATCTTTCTTGGATACGCTGTCGACGAAGTCTTCCGAACCATAGATGTTGAGAATACCATAGTGATCGATATGGAACTTTCCCTTAAGTTCTTCCAAGGTTTCCTCGAATTCAATTGATGCAAACTTCGGTGGCGGGATTTGCCTGCAAATGAAAAGTAATGGCGACCGAGGAAGCTTGGACCTAAGATGACTTTACGGGCAGAAATTTGTTGTGTAGTAAAGGGAAATATGTAAAGGAGAATAGAGGCAAGAAAATTACTCCTGACCGCAGTGTAGCTGTCCAGCACTGTCCTACGCTGGAGAGCAAAATAAACATTCGTGAATGCAGCAGATCGCAGAGGGCTTCAGGAGTCCTGCAGGGCTTTTTTTATCAAACCAGAAAGGACTTTCTAGTGAGTGTCTGCCTGAACCTTGACATGATCTATCAGCGCAGTTGGCCCAGTCACAGACAAGGCTACGTAACGAAGAAGAAAAACGTTTAACTACATCTCTCCAACAAAGTGAAAGTATCGTCGAATGGAAGCACGCGTGAGCGGCGCGTCCGAAAATAAGGTGTGAATCGAAGGTGACGTTGAGGCAGAGAGATGGGTGGAAGATGTTGCACCGGGGCTAAAACACACGCCATGATGCCTGGGGCGCGTTAGTTCACTTCGCCTTCGTAGGAAATACGGTGCTATCGGCGTTCTAGAGCGCAGCTCTTGGTTGGCGACGGCGACGGCGCGTTACCGTCACCGTCAACCACGCCATCGTCGCTCGTCGTAATCAAGGTGATCATCCGCGCGCTGCTCTACCTGCGCGTGCTGCCGCTGTCATCCCTCGGGCGCGGTGCGAGTCTTGTCCTTTGTCACTTGTCCTGCAAAGCCGGATCACGTGTTCTCGCCTATCCTCGCGCCCACTTCCTTTTTTTTTTTTTTGCGAAGGTTTTTCTGTGAACACTTTCCTGAACGTGGCTGCGGGGGGCCAGTGCAGCCTTGCCAAATAGGTCATAGTTAAAAAAATAATTATGTGCCCGATGGTGAGTTGGAACCACGAAAAGTTGAAGTAAGAGGCAAAGAAAGCTTCTGTTTAAAGGACGAGAGCCACTGTACATAATTTTCAGCCCGCACGCTGTAACGCCCGCAGTCAAGCATTGTGTACTCCTCGGATAACTCTGTTTTAACTAAGCGTCATAATACGGCGTCATAAGAGCTGCTGGTCCCATTTAGGTCTGATGCATTCGGTACTCCGTTAATTGTGTAGGGGTGTAAACGGGCGCAATGAATCTCTGTGCTCACCCGCCTAGGCAGCGCTGTTCATGAAACAGTGTTGCAGTGCTGGCATAAATTTGTTTCGTACGTTCGCCGATATTGGAGGCAGAGTAGAGTGCCTTCGAAGCATTATAGAGCTTCAACATTTCCATGTGCATATTACAGTTTGCGGAATACTTGAATGCAGGAGTTTCGGGTGGCAGCAACAGCACTAGTAGCAATATCTCGTGCCATTTTTTTAACCACGACTTGTTAGAAATGTTTGTACCTTGCCTATATGTTACGAAGGATAAAAAAATAAGATCCGCTTTATTTTTTTAAGTGTACTAAAAGTGGTATTTTCAAACACCGGTATAAAATAGCAACTCGCTTACATGCAACTCACCGGATAAAGAGCATCAGCATGGAAAATATGGAAGAGAATATACTGACAGATAACAAAAAAAGCAACTCATATTTGCATGAATTCCTATAGAAGGCCCGTATCAACTAAAGCATGTGAACAGCTTATCCTTGCAGGAATAAATTCAGCTTGAAACTAGAAAACGCACCATGTACAAAAACCTAAACTTATACGGGAACACAGAAAGAGCCACAATTCGTGTTTCGTTGCCGACGATTTTACACCAACAGCCGAGAAACTGCGTGGCCCACCTTTTTAAGCAGTAGTATTGTCTATGCATGTCGAACATACCGTGACAAGATGGCGCTAGTAGCGACGTCATCATGTCCTCGTCTTCATGGATTTACTCCATAGGCTGACACGCAGTAACACAACTTTGCCAGTGTTCCGGTATTCTCTAAAGGGACGCCCGGGGCAGGATAAATCACTGTTGTAACATCTTTGTCAACACCTGGTGCAAGTATGGACGTCGCGAACGCGTAGGAACGCGATGATGAAAACATGCTGAAATTGAGTTGCGTACGATCACGGCTTGCGTTCCATGCTGCAACTATACATGCGATGCATCTCCGACGTGGTCTCAACGGTACCTCACGCGGCACAACGGGTTCGGAAGCGCGAAGCCAGAAGAGGCTTAAGCGCACGCTCCTCCGCGTTCCTTGATAACAGGGGGCGGAGCCCCTTTTGCACAACTTTGAGCTTGCGCATCCTTACGCAGGACAAACCCGATATTCAGCTCCCACATTCGTGTGATCGCTCCACAAAGGAACGACACCCGCTTAAACCGAGCACAATTAAAAATCTCGTTTCCTAGGCGCCCGCCCTTGTCCTGGAAACCGGGGGGAGGGGGGAGGGGGAGTCTTATACGGGTGTCACAAGTTGCAGTTGTGATCCCGATCAATCCCGATCAGGATCGAATTTCTCGGTCGTGAATGGCTCCCTTGCACAAGATACACGAGAGAGCCAATCGCAGTAGAGAATTTCGATCCGCATCGGTGCCGATCGCGATCAGAAGTGTACGTGTGACACCGGTATTAGCCCCTCATCACCCCGAACTTCCGAAGACCTCTTCCGATGCGTCTGCCCCGCCCCCCGGCGGGCACGGACGCGTTCATTTCGCGCTGCTCGGCAAACGCGTTGTAATTGCGGGTGATGCGCGTTCGATCACGGCTAAACGTGTGAATGTGGTGAGGACGCGCCGCGATGAGCCCACGTATCAGCCTCGTTATCGAGCAACTTTGAAATCGACACTGCTACGCGTACGGAAGAAAACAAATACACGCCACTGCCCGCATCTCCAAAACGCACCTCGCGTCGAAGGACACGCCGCAGGTGGTGTGAGCGTAGGCTTCGCAGACGTTCTTGAACGTCTGGAAGCTCATCTCGCTGAGCACCGGTTGCAGCGTGTTGTTGAAGAACCGGACATGCGCGTAGATGAGGATGTCGCACGATCCGTCCGGCGGGAGCAGCGGCCGCAACGCGGACGGCGTCGCGCCCACGGAGCACAGCAGTGGTGGGGGCGGGGTCGTCACCGTCGCTGAGAAAAGAAAAATGGCGGCGGTGGTTTAGCGGTAATTGGTAAACAAAATGCGTAAGCGTTAAGTAACAAGGAAGCTTCGACTGGGGCTAGTTGGTATGGCATCGTTCTGCTTGCTGCGCTATACTGTTATACAACGGACAAAAAGCACAGACACACACATGTGTGTCTGTTTTGTTTTTTGTCTTTTTTACAATAGTGTAGCGCAGCAAGCAGAACGATTACGTCGCACCTCTCCGAGGCCCCGTATCCGTGATTTGAACCGCTTTCGTCCCAATTGCAAAGTGTGGTTCAGATGCTCGCTCGACACGCGTCCTGCCTCTTCGATGGGCGAAGTTCAACTGACTGTTGTCCAGAGCAGACGACCGTCAGTTGCAATGTGTCTTATGCACCTATACCACGTGACCGGCTTTCCACACTTCACGCAAATACGTTTTTTTTTTTACATTGGCACTTCTATAGCAAACGAATTAAAAGGCGCAGCGAGTTCCGCATTATTGATGACCGTGAAATGCAGCAGGGTCGGATATCATGACAAGATATGAGTAATCTAAAACATAATAATATATGGGGATTTACGTGCCGAAACCAGGATCTGACTGTGAGGCACGCCGTAGTGATGGACTCCAGAAATTTGGACCACGTGCGGTTCCTTAACGGGCACCTGAATCTAAGTACACTGGTGTGTTCGCATTTCGCCCCCGTCAAAATGCGGCCGCTGTAGCCGGGATTCGAGCCTGCGACCTCGTGCTTAGCAGCCCGACACAATAAGACCAATTCGAATCAAGGCCAGTGTTAGGATATGTTTTGCTTCTCGCTCAAGAAAGGCGGATGTACCAAGTCATGGCTTCGCCTAGCAAACCTAATGACACTCATAGCGTATGTTGTCAACTTGAGAATCTTTATGCGCGTACGAGCGCACTTCTTTCTGCCGCGGTAGTTGTGTTTTAATCAAACTGCAATCTTTGCACCACAGGTCGGGTGCAGTTATACCACTGAAGCCAGTGCCACACAATATACCAGATTGCGAAAGGCGTATTAGGTCACCTTCCGAGGCTGCCTCTGAATTTGTTAAACATCTAAATCTGATCAACAAAACCGCGAAGTATATTTTTTCCATTATGTGACAATGTAGGCGAGAACGTTCCGCTTGACTTTGGCAGGTACCAGTGTGGAGATGTCCAATGGCCATTTATTTTACTGATGGGAGGGGGGGAGATATTAGGTATATTTATTAAGTTAAATCAGTTCTGCTACTTGATATATTCAGTGTCCCTGTGCTTCGAGTGGCCAATTAATTTTCCCTCGCGGAGCGATCTGCTATCCACTGGTTAGCTCAGATGGTACAATGACCACCCCGGAAAGGCTTAGGTCCCGGGTTTGAATACTGGACCAGGACCAGTATTTCCCCAAATGCAGAGCCAACTGCAGCGAATTTTCACTTTGGCTGATTTTGTTATTGCAATGAGTACAGAGAGTACCGCTAAAGCAATCTTGGCAAAGCTGCAAGGCCGATAATTGCGTGGTTTCCTTGTCAGCTCTCTTTAAACAGCACATAAGCAGACGATGCCTGCAGCCGCTTGTTGTCGCTACGAATGAAAGTCCCCGCACGCTGCCTCCGAGATTGTATTTAGTGCGACGCGGGGGGCAGTCGTAGACGCCGAGTTATCTCGGAGGTCACGCCAAGGAGCCGCGCGCTCCAGGTCTGGCGTCAGTTGCAAAACGAGCAGTAATGGCGGCGTTCTTTTCAGTTTCGTTATCAAAAAACGGCTATTACCTCCGATGTTTCCGCGACGCTCCCGCTTGCAATTCAAACGTCACAATTTTCACGGCAGCTCAACTATATCTACCTTATCTGGAATTATGGCTTTTACGCGGGCCAAAGATGTCGTTGCAGTTGGTGGGTATTGGTGAACAAAGACGCTATAGCCGCGGGACGAACCAGCACTCTTAATGGTGCGAGAATTTTTTCCTGCGTGTTGCCTATCACGTGGATGCAACGGCTAAATACGACCGCCGACTACAGGGCATGCAGCGCGTCGCGATGTAACGGTATGCACGCGCACGCTGCCTTAGCGGTGGCTTCGTGCAGACGCTGCGTGGGAGAGAGCCGCGATTTCGATTCGACGACTCACTCGGGGCGGGCGTCGTACTGGGAGTCTTCGACGCCTCCGACGCCTCCGACGAAGTAATCGTACTTGTCGTCGGTGTAGGTGTGGATGGCGATGTGCGTGCGTGCGTGGTGCGGAGCATGGGCGCAGTCTGGAGAAGCCGGAAATGGAGAGAGAGAGAGAGAGAGAGAGAGAGAGAGAGAGGGAGAAAAAACGGCTTCTTATAGTCACTAAGTCGATTAACCCCGTAACCCACCCGATATCGAGCTGTTTTCGTCGTGGGAGGTTGCACCAATATCGCCAGTCACGAGTCAATCGTTTAGCCAGATGTGCGGCTCCCACTGCCAAAGGCGATTACGGTCGACATTGAAGGAAAGCTGCCCTGGAGAGCAGCTTTAATTTCTTGTTTAAATCTTTGCGTCAACTCTATAGAGAACTTAGTCAAGTAACATATTTTGAGAACCCAAATGACATAAAAAAGCTATGACTACACAAAAGAAAGTTGGGAAATGTTGTGCTTTTTTCCGGAATTCGGGGTTGAAAGGGCTGAAGAGCAGTCGGCCTCCGTCCAGGACACCTCTGTGAGCGTACTGGTGGCGGATAGAATGTGCGCTGCCAGGTACTCTTTCTGGCACACATGTGGAGTTGTGAGAAACTAGTTTCTACAGCGAATCTGTTAACGGGACCTTTACAACTGCTTTTTCTCTTTGCCGTCACAGGGTGACGCGGCGTGCCCGGTAAAAAAGAAATATGCATACATACATCAGATTTTACGTGCCAGAATCACTATCTCACTACGAGGCACGCCGTTGTCGGTAACTCCCGGATTAAGTCTTACCTCCTGAGGTTCCTTAACGTGCACCTACAAGCGAACAAGCGTTCTTGCATTTGGTTCCACGAAAATGTGGCCCCCACGGCGGCGATAAAACCAGTTGCCTTTGGCGTGCTAAGTATTCAAATGCACAAGAACAGCCAACAGCACAACCTGCGCCGCAGTTCCAAATTTTTGCTTGGAAACATGGTAATTTTTCTTCATAAAAGAAAAGTTCGCTGTAGTATACCCCTCTCGTATATCCCCATCGAACAGTAAAAATAAACGACCTATGTAAGCGATTATACAAGCGGAACTCTAAGTTCAAACGAATGTAAAGTGAAAAAAAAACGAATAAGTTAATACAAAAAATGCTTTAAACATCTGTGACGTCGCGCGGGTGCCTGCGTGTGGATAAATTATTTTTTTTTCATTTGAATTTTATTTTTCAACATATTCTCACGTTCGTGTAACGGTGAAGAATCAGACCCTGGCACAGCTGCGACTCTTCATTGGGCGAACTTGTGCGCACAAATTCTCTAGTTACAGTCGGAGCAATGCGTCGATCATCAAACTGATTTTCGGGTGAGGCGCGTCGTCTATTTATAATGTGACCCGACGAGGATTTCAGCATATCTCATGGTGCAGGCGTGTTTTCTAGAATGTACAAGGCCCCTGACGTTGCTAAAGAATACACAAGGTTCGGCGATAACATGGGCAGCAGATGGATATGGCAGTAACATTCGAGAAAGTTCCGATGTTTTGGTGCATGCAGGCGCGTCTTGCGCTGAGCGACAACTTTAACAGTTAGCAGGGTGTAAGCCGTTCGAAGAAAAAAAAAAGATGATATACGTTTGTGAATACATATATATATATTGGTGGCCACCTTGACAAACAGCTGCGTCAACCAGCTTGACGGGACCAATTGGACCAGTGTCTTCACAAGGAGCGCCATGCTTGTCATGAGTTTTTACAACGCAGCTCTTAGGAACCCGTTCCTGTGTTGAGCGTCGGAAACTGGACAAGCGCCCACTGAGAGAAAACAAGATCCTTGGATACTGGCCTGCGCGAATATCAGCGCGATCGGCTATGAAGGCGCTGCTGCGGTATTTAAAAGACACTGGACTTTCTGACAGATTGTGACGCAGGATTGTACGGTTACACTGCACAACACTAGGAACACCTTTGCGGGCTGCGTGACAGTGCCCACAGAAACAGTTTGTGTGTACGTGTGTGTGTGTGTAGTTTTCTTCTCTTTTTTTTAATCCTTCTCTCTCTCACCTATGGCATCCCCTTGCCCCTCCCCCAGTACAGGGTAGCCAACCGGAGATAATCTCTGGTTAACCTCCCTGTCTTTCCTTTGCCTTTCTCTCTTCTCTTCTCTCTTGAGCGTCGGCGTGCCTCGGCGTACCCGAGCGTACCAGCACAGCGAAGGATGAAAGAGCGAACGCGTAGCGCAGCGGCGGATGAAAGACGGCGAGAGCGAAGAGGGCGCGAGGAGGAAAGTTGAGGAGGAGGGTGCAAAGTGAAGGACTTGGAAAGAGGAAGAAGCCACCCCGAAGCTCCACCTGATGGGCTCCACGGCCGCGCATCCGCGGCAGCGGAGGCACCGGCCTTCCGGGGTAAAGAAACAAAGGAACCAGAAAGCCCGCCTCCGAGCCTAGCGTTCGCTGCAAGCGTTTCCCGGTAAATATTTGGTTGCGTAAGCTGTGTGGCCCGTCTATACATAGCGCCGCGCGCCGCGGCTCTGGGAGTCGGTGCGGTGATCGGGGCGATGCCTGAATTTACGAGGAAATAAAAAAAAAAACTTATAGAGCTGCGCTCAAAGTGCGCATTACGGAGTATCGTAATCACAGGAATTTTTCCTATGAACAGCTAGGTAAGTAAGTTAACTCGATTAATCAAGAATAACATTAACGCATGTAACAATACAATGTGCTATATCACGCAGTATTTGGCACGCATTTGTTGGGATCATCTGAAAGCTAAATTTGGGGATATACAATTGCCAAAACACAGTTTATTTCCTAGTTCATCTTCACTTTTGCTGACTGTCACCCAATATATCCGTATAGAATATTTTTGTGCGCGGTACACAGTCTAAGCATTTGACTGATGCATATTTTAGACTCTTGCTATAAGCCAGTTTTCGCTCTCCTAAATGTACAATATTGCGCATATTCAACGCTTCACGTAAAATTGAGAAATTGCTCAAGATCTATTAAGTAACGTTTTTGTTAAAGCATCTCTTCGTTCGTTTGACCAAATTTGCCTTGTCCTCATATTGAAGTAACCGTTTTTATTTTGTTTCTTTTCTTTTCCTTTTTGTTTAGCCAACGCCTTTTATTTAGGATAGTTCAGTGCCATACGTCAAAGCTTACATGGTTTCTGCGCCGGTGAAAAAAATTTTCGCGGGTAACAGTTTATGAAATGGCCTTTAGTTTCACGTTGAAGGGTCTGCTATTTCAAAAAGAAAAGAAATTACAGGTTGTCGAGTACCAACGGCTGGAGTGTTGACGTAGAAGGACCCTGCAGATGAAGGACAGTGTTCGCGCGCATCAGCATCTCAAGTGCCATTTTTGACTTTGAGCACATCGTGCATCGTCGTTGCCGCGGCAACGTAAAGTGCTGCACTCATAGATATAGATTGCCTGTAAAACCAAATAAGTGAGCTCTCTCGGGGAACATATTTATTGCTTACCACGACTGTAGTGCTGACAGTAGTCGCAACGGCCTTGTCTTCGGAGCCACCTCGCGAGCTAACGTTGGCTTCTTCGGCGACGTCCGAGTCTACGGGAAAGAATGCAGTCAGGCAGAAAGCACGTGTAACAGTATTGTTGCGGACAATAAAACTTGCAGGAGGGCAAGTAAGGTTTCCAATTTTCATATAATAGTACCACACAGATGACTAGAAAACAAAACAATCCGTAATGGTGGCTTCAAGGCTATGGCACTGTGCTGGCGAGCTTGAGGTGGCGGGTTCGGTCCCGTACGCGGTGGTAGCATTACGATGGAGGCGAAAGGATAGAAAAACGCTCGTCTACTTATATTTACGTACGCGTTAAAAAACCCCAGATGGTCGAAATTATTCCGGAACCAGCCATCTACGTCGTCCATCATAATCAGTTCGGGCTTCATTGAAACATAAATTTCGCAATTTAATCAAATATATATTAAACAGCACGCGCGGAATATGGTGCGTGCGATTTGTATTATGCGGTACTTTTTTGTTTATTTTTTCTTGCGATCATGTTCCTCTCGTGCTTTCTTACGTTCTCAACTTTTTTTTTTCTTCACGTGCACAGCTTTTAAAGATATTGAATCATCTCAGAGGAGCATCTACCGACACGACACTCGGCGCCGTGTAACGTTGCGCGTGTCAGCGAAAGACGGCGAGAATGGTCGCATGCGCGCAGAGAATCTTCCTGTCCGACCATCGTCTCCGAGGCTGTTCGATTCGACTCAACCACGGAGCAGGATAAACAGAAGCACTTGTACTCACCACATAAAGCGTTCCAACTTGTGTGCCCAGCTAGCGAGCTGTTTTGCGGCGCAAATCATAGACGGCGCTGAAACTTGTTACCTGAGGTGCCTACGCATTCAGCGACCCTAGCGCGGTGTGGCGTACAGCGAGGCATAGTGGGCTCTCTGCTTGTTGACTGATTCGTTTGTGGCGAACAAAAAAATATCCGCGCATTGCTGTCGTTGCCCGCGTGGAAGTGTGTGTTCACGCCCCTACAGGAACATCGGCACAACCTCGTTTTATTCTGGAACTGTGCTTTGCTCAATTTCACTCAAAGGGCTGTCGTGAATGTAGTGGCGTGGCACCCACACTCAAACAATTTCATAATGTTCTCTACTGAGACCAGCTTAGGGGCCAGCAAACACCACCTCAAGCCAATGTGCCGCTGTTCTGCTGCTCAAACAAGGCGCTGTTATCTCCTTTATCGCCGGTAGTGGAACAATAATGGGTAACTTTGGTGACGCAATGCATTGCGACTCCTAGAAATCGGCTGATCGCATCTGCACTGTTTGCAATTGGAATCGAAGCACACGCCGCAATGACATAACGCTTCAAGCGCCGACAACAGTGAGAGCGCGATCCGGCCCCTTGATATTTTGACAGCTAAAAAAATGTTCCCGACACTTTAGTTCCTCGACTTGACCGGCGTACGGCGCAAGTATTTGGCGCCAACTGCTAGGGAAGGAAACGGCGGAGGAAAGTACGCTGGAAAGGCACGAAATAGAGAAGAGGTGGGCGTAGGTAAAGAATGCGGCACACAATACTGGACGGCTGTCGTCGCTAAGACATTAGTTGGCCGTGCAAACTGCATTGCAAGATGGGCGAGTCGGCGCTTTTGTACGTTTTACTCCGTGGGGTCGGCGTGCCCCTGCTACTTCTCCCTTTCTAACGAAAGCATATACGCGTACGCATTGCTTTTGAGCCAACCCCGTAACATTCCCTCTTTCTGCGTATGACCATGGCCCCTCGCGTGGTTTTTTGTTCACGTAATCATTATACCAAAGCGGCTGCAAAAGATAAGTGAGGTGATAAGCATCAGGCGCTATGTCGCACGGAATGGAATAACAAATAGCAGCCGATGTTAGGAAAGGCGAATACTCGGGGCGCATGCGCCGTACGCTTCCGCTACTAATCGCCGGTGCACCACGTGACACGGCGCGAGCCGTCTTGTTGGTCGACACGCTACCGCGAGGCTGCTAAGTACTCGCGGCCCATTCGGGTCGTAAAAACCATCTCTAAAGCTGTATTAGAAGAGTAACCGCACATGGTATTGGTAACGTGCCTTCACTTTCATCAGCGAAGCATGCCTATTCTATAGCAGTAGCGATTAGTTTCCCTTTTACGGGACCGGTGTAGCGCTGCCAGCGTGTCACCTCGAAAGAGTGGCGCGAATGAGTGATTAGAAAGCTGTACAAATACACCGCTATAGATGCCTGTTCACCCTTTGTGGCTCCGTCGTCTCACCAAACAATATTCGTCGACGATCTTGCGTGTCCTTCTTTAATGCTTCGCGTCCGGTATTTCCATGTCACGAACGACATGGGCGTCATGAGCCGCGCGTCGCCTTATTCACAATAAAAGTAGCGAGCACCGAGCGTTCAAGAAAAAAAAATACACAGATCATACTTATCGTTGGGCAGCAAGGTGCTGCCCGAAGGGCGCAAACTTTTGTTAACGTACACGCTTTCCTTCCAAGAATAAACTCGATTTGGTAGTTTGCGCATTTCTTTTTCGAGTCTGGTTTCGGGTTCCATGTTGTTTTCCAGTAATCAGTGCGGCGCAATACACTCCAAACAAGTGGAACCTGGAAGGCACAAGATTCTGAACTTGTTGACTGCAAGTCAACGAGTTCTCGGGGTGGTGTTGGGTAGCTGAGCACGAGGTCGCGGGTTCGAATCCCGGCCAACGGCGGCCGCATTTCGATGGGGGCGAAATGCGAAAACACCCGTGTGCTTAGATTTAGGTGTACGTTAAAGAACCCCAGGGGGTAGAAATTTCCGGAGTCCTCCACTACGGCGTGCCTCATTATCAGAAAGTGGTTTTGGCACGTAAAATCCCAATTGTTATTATTATTATTGAGTTCTCCTGGCACGTACATTCGGAAAGGTTTTAGAAGTTATAAAACTAGTTTTCAGATTACCGTGCACTCAAACTTCCGTAAAAATGTGCTGCCTCATTTGCTTTCTTTTTTATGAAAACACTTTTCTTTTATGAATTGAAGCAAAAGAACTTGAACGCCAAATTTATTTTGTCTCAAATTTTGAGAATGCATATCCCGAAACTGACGACGTGCTCTAAATTTGTTGCCATTGAATATGGCTTACGAAGTCATCGCCTACAATTTTTAAACTGCGAAATGTGCCATGTAAGTACTAGCCTAAATATTATTTAGCTAAACTCTGCTAATTATTAAAAATGAGCATTTCGAATTTACGTGCAAAAAATTTCGGTTTATTGCAGGAGGAACCTCTTAAGGAGTGGAAGTCTCCTTCGTGTGGCTGGCAACTTCTTTAAAATTGTGTTAACCTTAATATAGAACACCATATTTCGTTCTACCAATTCGCAGACTCTACGTTCAAACCACATAGTCTACGAAACAGCAGACCAATCGAGCGGGTGGCCTCACCTTCTATGCAGCTGTAGTTAAAGAAACGTTCGCATTGTTACGCCAGCAGCTTTGAAAATTCGAGTCGCCAGACTACATTGTTTTAACGAATAAATTCAAAACAACAGCAACAACGTAAAAAGCGATTACTTTCGGCATATCGAAAGCATGAATTTCACTCATCTTGCCTAGTGTTTTCATTTTCTGTACGAGGAACGCGGCACGATGGAGAATTGTTTTGGTAAAATATGACGTCAGAGCGCATTTATAGAAGAATTGCAATGAAATTGTAGTTTACATAAATCGGTTATAAGCGAGTAGTGTATACTATTGAATCAATTTTGGTAAAGCCACAGAGCCCGTGTATGTTTAATTTTCCTAATATGCCCATCTCATTATAGTACTGAATATGATGCACTGAATATGACGCTGACCCCGGCACGTCGCCTCAGTTTTTTTTTTAATTATTATTGTGCGGCATCCAGTATGTTGCCACTGGCATCCGGGGGCGGCGACAAACTAAAGTTAATGCCGAGTAGCCACGCATTCTGGGCCATTGCGTCACTTCACGCGAGTGATAATAATGAGCGGCGTTGCAATTTCTTTCTTGTTTTGGTATAAAAAATACGCCTCTTTTGCGAGCCTTACAGGACCCATTCACTCGGGTTTCAAACGTACAATTATGCACGGAAACTGGCCTTTGCAAACAGTTCACAGTATTGTGGCAGTTGGGCTCAAAGAATTACATAATAAAGGACTATCAAGAGATATTCACCTTATTGTGTTTTCGAAGATGCGTGAATGTTGAGAGGTAGTGAGTGATCGAGCGTGAGGAAATTAAATAAACATCGTGGAAGGCTAATGGAGCTATTCAGTAAACGTGTACGTTTCTAGCACTGGCTATTGGCGTAATGCTCTATACGCGTGTCTGTATTAGAATGATGTATTTCCAACAGTCTGTTTTTATTGGCGCTTTCACAAAATCAGTTAGAAGCATGGATACTTACTGCCAACCGGGTAGGCCAACAGGAACAGCACGGCAGCTGAGGCGAGTGCAAATATAATGATCAGGCCGCACACGGCAAGCAAGTATCTGATGCCCGTGCCTTCTTCCCTGGGAGTGGAAAGGGAGATGTCGTTGCACACTGAGGTATGCAAAACAAAGTATCGATTGGCGAATGTGTTCTGCGGAAAACTGTAAGGTGGGTCGGAAAGTCGAAAGATTCGTGCAGCGATTGCAACTTCGTGCTATAGTCGGGAGGATAACTTGCACCTCTCAAAGTAAAAATTTCACAATAAGCGCGGTTGTGAATCTTCAAAAGGCAAAAAAAAAAGAAAGACAGCAAAGTTATTCGACCTAAGGCAGCGCACTTTACATCGGAGCAGTTTCTTCGGAGCTGCTGCATGAGAAAGTTCAGTTGTCTTTGCTTCAAAATAACACTTTTAAACTTTGCCGACATATGACTTACTCGTCTGCCACTTTAGCAGCGTACAACGCTTTCGAGCACTTTTTGAAAGAATTTTTTACCAAAGGAGCCAAGGCCGCACATCAACCACACGCTTTCCGTTTCCCATGCACAAACCAATAACAATGCGCAACATAAGCAATACGTAACATCAATAATAGCAATATGATAAAGGCAATGGCAAGGCAAATTTCAAGGAATTTGGGTCAATAAGTAGACGAGAAAAAATTTATAAAGCGCGGATTTCTGCCTCTTTGGGTAAGTTATATGAAACGTTTGGACATTCACCCCGCTGTCGTGAGAGGCCCAAAGGAAGTAGCAATTGTATATTTGCGTAGAACGAGGGGAGGGGGGAGGAAATTATGGGTAACATGTGTGGAAGGTTTGGATTGTAAATGGTAACAACACTATTTGTACAATATTACTTATGCAGGAGGGCTTATTACGAACAGCGCAGGAAGTTGCCCAGTTTTCTGAAAGAATTTACCGTGCCACAAAATTGAACTTCTTTTCTGACACGGGGAGAATCCTATGCGGTAGACGTGTCCAGTGTCAAGAGTGTCATTTATTGAATGTTTTTGCAAATTATTACTTAAGCGAGTGTTTGAAAGCACCATATACCGCCGTTATCAGCTAAGTTTCCCTATGTCCCGAGATACCTGTGCGTCACGTGCACCGAGTTTGCATTTGCTGCAAATGAGGAGCACGTGTTGTGTAATGTTTTCCATAAGTAACGTTTATAAGGCTTAAATTGAAGCGCGGCAAATAATTGCTGAACCGTGCTTTGGTTTAGTATTTTTGCTTTCCTTTTGCCATGTGGTATAGGAGAGTCGCACTCAGTATCTCTGATATAATCCTGAAACTAAAAAAAAACTAAAAACTAAACTAAAAACTCAAAAAACTTTAAATATATATATATATATATATATATATATATATATATATATATATATATATATATATATATATATATATATATATATATATATATATATATATATATATATATAGAACTAAACGAGGCACCATGTTTACTTTTGGTGAAAACATTTGGGGCAGGTTATTGGTGATGCATAGGCAGAGTTTTCGATTAGTCACAGCCTTTCAAAAACAACTACGAATGCAAGCAATCTGGCGTGTCATATGTGTACCTTACAAGGAGCACACAAGTTTAGTCGCTATCATGAGACAAATATATATGCCAGCGAAGTCAAATTGAACCCCTAAAGTGGGAATGGGACACCTGTTTCCCATGGCAAACGAGTGTGGATGAAATATCGCCTCTGCAGACAAATTCCGTAAGAAAATGCTCGAAAGTGTATTTCATATGCGCCCGAGGATCCAAGTGGGCGAGCCATATGCGGCCGACGTCCGAACGTGTGCGGTTTCATTTGAGGCAACTCTAGCTTTAAATGCAGCTGCTCGAAAGAAGGTGCATCGCTCAAAGTTGAGCTGCGGTTCCACGAGGTCTCACAAGCCCGCTGTGTTCGTGTACTTTCCTTCACTCTGTTTTTGCTGTTGTTGCTTCGCTGTTCAATGTCAGCTGCCCCCCCCCCCCCGAATGCGGAACAGGAAGTGCGCGAGACGCTTTGTGTTGGTGCGCTTTCGTTCCGCGCTACGGAGCCTCACTGAAATTACTGAAGTACTCAGGAAGGTACAGATTTATTACCACAAAGCTCGAACTCTGCGAAGATATACCCAATATGATCGCTTTCTTTTTCAAATATCAGTCAGACTGTTAGTGGTAGCTGCCTGTTTTGGAGATTTTTTTTTAATGCGGGGCCCGTTTATACATCTAGCACCGAGTGAACACCGACCGAGAGAGCGAGATAAGTGTTACGGGCACTTAGTGTCACACTTTTCTAGCTGTAAACACTTTCTCATTACACGTCATGTCCTGAAAGCTATAAGGAAATAGAGTGAAAATAAAGCGCGACTATAGACACGTCATCAGGCCGGGGGGGGGGGGGTGCCAGCAATTGCTTCCAGTTACAAAATGTAGAAGCATTTAGAAGCGGCTTCTTCATTTACTGGAACTGAAAATGAATTTGAAAATTGAATTGAAAATGAAAGTCCTGCGCTCGCAGTTACAATGAGTTGAAGACTGATTATTCAAGAATGTGGGGAAAGGCCATAACGTTCACAGTTACGTTTTTGAAGACTGTGAATCAATATGTGCAACATTTAGTTTTGTTTTGCTTCTGTATTAGGTGCTCGAAACGCGATGTTCAGAAGAGGAGAGCGATTTGATGCTGACGTCATCCAGTGATGTTGTCAGATTGTTGCTGTGGCTGATGATCTCACGAAACCACGCGGAGTGTGCGGGTGATCATAGAAAGAAAAAAAGAAGGCGACACTAAAGAGAAACGACTGTTTTTTAACTAAAGAATAAGTGTATTTCGGCCAGTTTTAGCTAAAATCGTGATATTTGGAAATCTTTCTACTATTTGTCTACCCTCTAAATGCATGTTGCGGAAAAATAGAATGGCTTCGGTTTTTCCTAAGCTGTTTTACAAATTCTCTCAACCAGTCATAAAGACGGATTCCACAACATTCCCACTCGCAATCTTTTTGCTATAACGAGCCTAACATTATTATTGCGCAGACCATTGTGGCAGTGAACTTACTCAGGTTTAGCTGAAAAGAAAGAAAAAAAGCTCAAATTCATTTAATGCCTTTACGGGAGTTGACACACAGAATGAAAACAATCGCTATGATGCCTACTTAGCTGATCTATTGATCCAGGACGGTTTACAAAATAATTTCAGGGCCTACTTCAATAATATCTGAGGATAACGATTCTGCATGTAGCCTCCAAAGACAACTAAACAAGAAGCAACATTCGGTGATTATGAACAATAACTGGTTTAAGTTTTCCTGTGTTAGGTTAGCTCACATTGTTATCGCGTTTGCAACAGCGAGAACGTCTTATTGACACAACCAGGACCTTCGGAGTACAGGAAGAGTCAGTATAAATATTTTGAACGCGTCTTTGCTGGCATATAGATAATCGCCGAGGCATATTGCAGCTTACTTCTTCATGGTTGTCCTTATAGCATACCCAGAGGTCTCTAACTGCTTGTCATTGTTGCTATAAAAATATTCATATAAAAAACCCATGAAATGAAACTTGAACGATTCCTGGCTCACTTGAATGTTAAAAGTTTAATTTATTTTTTTTCTTTATTTGTTTGCCTTTGAGCTGCTTTGTGTAGTTTTTCTTTTCACTGGATGTGCGCCAAGTGTCCGAAGTGGTCATTGTTACGAGCTAGTGGTGTTTAGCTAGTTAGTAGTGCCGGTTTAGCTAGTGTCTACACTATCGCACTACACTTACGACGATCATGGGCCGTGCAGCGTTTGCTGCACTGCCCATCGCATCACTCATAAATTCTTCTTAACGAGATGGCGGCAATGTTTGCGAGCACTTCTTCCTTGTGATGCTCGTGAAACCAGCTTTCTGTGGCACAATAAGGCCTACGTGACAATGACGATGACAAGTCTGGAACTTGGCACATTCCCACAATAGATAATGCGCCACGAATAGCTGTTCGAAAAACGTCGTAGAAAGCCTGGACCACGTTAATGCCAACCAAGACGTCACAACGGCAACGCCACATAATTTACACAATAGCTCACATTATTCAGAGGCGCCAAGTGCATATGTGATAGTACTGCAAATGTACAGAGAAAATGAATTCACTTAAATCTTGCAAGTGGCAGTGCCTCACTTCGCTCATGACGACAGCTGTAGAAGTCCCGGCCTCGGATTCCATCTCACTGTTTCCTACCGGACATTCAAAATGGCTCATTGTGCCTAAGAATCACGCAGCCTTTTAGAAATTAACTGCCTTCTCACTTGCGGCCTTCACAGTCATGCACAAAAAAAACCAATAGAAAAAGATACTATAATTTAAATTTGAAGGTCAACTGAAGTATCATGCCACAGTAACGTCAAGCATGTGGGACGTTTTCGTACTTCACAACGCAAACAAAAAATTTGGCTGTGTTGAATAAAAGAAACGAAAATAAAGAAACAGTGTTAATAATATTCCGACCAAATATATACGTCGTCTCAGCTACTGTTATCCAAGCTATGCAAAACAAAAGAAGGTTGAGGTAACACGGTGCAAGGTACAATCTTAAGACTGATGGTTCGGTCATCAAACGTCTGGAAACCAAACATACTAGGGTTTCAATCAATCAGTCAATCAAATGTATTATTCTTAGACGTTACTATAATTACAAAGGGAAGGTAGTACAGAGGGAGGTCCCAAAATACTTATATAAAAATTATAACTGTATTTCGCGTCATCCTTTCTAAATCTTTGCTTTTTTTCAACCACTTGGCTAATGTTGGCAGGGGCACTCTGTGTAGGTTATCTCTGAGCAGGACAGCTCTCATTCAGCAGATATTATTGTTTCAATTGCCAAATCTCCAATCACCCTTCGCAAAAAGAGAAAAAAGAAATAAACGAGGTTGGTTAGAGCATTGGTCCAAACAAGGGCAAGAAAGTTCTTATGGGGCTTTCTATTGTACTTAAATAAATATAGCCTCCTTAGACGAGGGGGTCTGAGAACGTCGAAGTCGGTCTAGTACGTATTTCGATTTTAACTACCCGGATTACTGTCTTATAAAGAAAGCAGAATGGGTGCGTGACAAAGAACAGGTCAAAAATTATCTATTCCACACTACCCTTCCTGTACTGTCACAAATTCTTGTTACCTTTCAAGTATTATAATAAATATTACCTTTTTATTGTTGGACTAAACTATATGTTTACATAGTAAGTCTGCTCTAAGAAACCGCACTAACCGCTGGGGTCTGCCCTAGTTGCACGTTCGGCGGACGTTTTTATATGACAAAGAAGGAGACAATCAAAACTAACGAACGAATAAGGTGTTACTTTTTTTTTCGTAGGACAATGCTGCTACCGCAGAAATGAGTACAGGGCCGAAGAAATCGGCGAATTCTGCTGTTTTTTCTTTCTTTTTCTTTATTTCTGCCCTTCTTTATTTCTTCCCGTGATCGCGTGAGTGTAGCACTCCGCCAACGTAGAGCGACTACTCCGAAATGCTTTGCACAATCATTTATAACAAATTCTTACGTGTGGGATACCCCGCAAGTTGTGAAGCACCTGATGTAAAAAGAAAAAAAAAAGAAGAACATGATCAGTAAAAAACGCACTGCGGAAAGATGGATCTTTGCGCCTAATAGAGGAGGCCTTTTTTTTTCTATCCGCAACTAAATACTAATATTACAGCCATTAAAGTGACGTTACTTTTACCAATCGACAATCAATATAGTGAACGTTTAGAGAGGGAGTAACATGCGCACATGTGCGTAAATAACGAAGCTACTCAGGCCCGTAATGCAATTGAGCACTTTGAAGTCAGTTGTCGACATTATTGAACCGCGCGAAGAAATGTTCACTAAACAAAATCTTTCTCTTCCGAAGGATCGCCGATGGCGAAAAGGAAGCGGAAAAAAAGTCTGTAACATCGGAGTTACGTTCAGATGAACCCAGTAAAGTTGGGTCAAGTCAGCTTCATATAAAAGCTAGCTGGTTGCACAGAGCAAGCGTGAAGGAAGGTTCTCTGAATGGGCCGCCAAGGGGTTGGTTGACTCGCGGAATTTTGTGAATACAGGCTGCGCACCCGTACTCACAGGAAAAGTTCTTACGTTCATATTGTTCGTAAGACAAAATTCCACCGAATCCTGATGGCTAAACATATTACTGGTAAACGCAGTAGGCCAACGCCAAAAAGCGCTCCCCAATGAAGGGCTTTCTGAATACGGCGCCTGATCCTTCGAACGCCTAACTTCTCGCTTACCGTACTGGCTGCCGAACTCTGAAAACTCCGGGAATGCAGAGTACTCCGGGTGCGCCGCCCCTTCCGGGTACGCCGCCGCTTCCGGGTACGCCGCCACTTCCGGGTACGCCGACACTTCCGGGTACGCCGACACTTCCGGGTACGCTTGTTCTGGGTAATAGGCTGTGAGTACCAAGAAGAGCGTTAATACAAATGGTACCAGCTGCTTCAGTGAACAGCTTCATGGGTCCTCAAAAAAGAAACAGTTTAGTGAAGGCAAAGACGCCGTTAGCGCGAGTCGGTGCACAGCAAAGATGGAGCAGTGGTCCCTTTCAAGAGCTCTAGAGCACTTTCGCTGTGCGGCTTACATTCGGCAGGTCAAAATCGAGCACTCGAGGTGCACATTTTGTCTGGTTCATCCAGAGCGCCGTGCTCCAACTGGAAGACGCTCGGTGGGCGCTCTCACCTTCGAGCTGGGAGCGCTAGCGAGGTCCGATACAATCTCGATCACGTGGGTACTCACATTGCTCTGGGAGCAGCTGAACGCTCGGCTTGCGCAATCTCTCCCTCTCTCTCAGGCTTCACTATCGAGAAGGCTCCATGCCGCTGGAAACCGATAGGGAGCACGGTAGAAAGTCGATGGCACCCTATATTTTGTATTTGATAGATCTGAAGCGACCGGAAACTGCTTTCCGCTAGGCCGTGTTCAGTGGTCCAATGCGGTCATCATTAAAATACATAGCTGCCTTTCTGTAGCTTCCCGACAAATTTACGACGCAGCCAAATGTGGTAAATACCCGATAACCTGTGGGGAGGGTTGTCGAAATGACTTTAACACAATTGACAGAGTAGCAAATGTCGCTTGATAATTTTCGGTATCCTTTCTTTTAGTAGGCTTCAAAATAATGCTGCTGACGTAAGCACTGTCGCTGCGTCATATGTGTGTGTGTGTCGGCACTGTTACGCCCTAGAGCGATCTAGAATACGCTGTAACACCATCGCTGAAATTATTTTAAAAGGGTGCCCGCTTTATACGCGCGGCAATCTAAAGATTGCATACGTTTGGCTGTTAGTGATTGAGACAGGTACTCCACTAATGGTGCGCTGACTGTTGTAATAAGATAAAATACTGGACTCCATCGTGAGATGTTCGAATTAAGAAAGCATAATGTTAAAAATTTTCGGGTTTTACGTGCCAAATCCACTTTCTGATTATGAAGCACGCCGTAGTGGAGGACTCCGGAAATTTTGACCACCTAGGGTTCTTTAACGTGCACCTAAATCTAAGTACACGGGTGTTTTCGCATTTCGCCTCCATCGAAATGCGGCCGCCGTGGCCGGGATTCGATACCGCGACCTCGTGCTCAGCAGCCCAACACCATAGCCACTGTGCAACCACGGCGGGTAAAGCATAATGTTCTGAAGAGCAGTTAGGAAACAGGGAAATTACGCTGCGCAAAAGAAATAGCGTTCTGTATTGACACTTTTTTCATGCTTCTGTGAGTTTTTAAAACGCGCCTAATCACTTATAATAATTTCTCAAGAAAAAATACATCCTCTGCAGCGACGTCACAGCCGAATTCTATAACTTGCGTCCGGCTCAACTACAGAATGAGTCAGACACAGTTAAAGCTGGACGCGTAACCATTATGAACAATAATCTTGAGATCAATAGACAGCTAAGACCTAGTTCCCTACACTATACATAAGCTATGCATAAGAATGCTTAAGTACATCCTCGACGAGGTTGATTGAAGAACACGACATACCCAGCGGCAATGACCCATAACCAAGGACGGCGTCAAAGAGTTCATTGAAGAGCAACTAACTACCCAGCGACACATATCCAGTGACCGAAGTTGGCGTCATTGGGGGTCGTTGAAGAGCGGGGCATACCCAGTGGCCAAAGCTGGTCGACCAGGTGTTTTGCAGACCGGTTCCATTTTTCTCAGCACAGCAGCTGGACACTCTACCCATTAATTCACAGTGACCCAACCTGGCGTGAAAGTGGTCAGGTACGTACGTATGCAGGAGAATGAGCGGATTTCCCAAAGAATGCTAATCGCAATAAATCTGGACCCTCTGTCACCAACGGATGGTGGCAGGATATAACACGGGTTGCACTCGGCAAAGAAAATCGGCGAAATTATTAAAAGACTCGCTGCTTCAGCTCAACGCCGAAGAAAAACAAGCTAAATATGGGCGCACTGGAACGAAGGAATAAACAGACAACGTGAAGACACGCAGGTCATGCACGCACGTCCTCACACTATTAGCGGGCAGACGTGGCCACGAGCAATGCCCACCCGAATGGTAGTTCCACAGGTATCCGGCAGACAGCGACACCTCTTTCCTTATATCGGACTGACCTTATGCTTGGTAATTGAGTATGGACGTTGATAGCCTCTAGGTAACGAGCACGTCTCGTAATTATGCACGTAATTAATGCAGTTATCTAAATTCATTTCTTGTTCCTAGATAGTAAATCGATTCGAGCATTTCGAAGTTCTCTTACCGCACTTTTAATATTGTGCAATTTTAAATATTTCTAGCACATACACAATAAAACCTCGTGCCAGGGCCTCCCCATCCAATGTCATTCTGTAGAGCTCGTCCTTGACTTGACCGTAGCCTGTTTAACGCGAAACTATTCAAATCTGTTTTTAGCCCAAACCGGCCATTAGCCCTCCGTGATGGTGAAAATTTTGCGGGCTCTCCCCATATGGAAACGGCACTCGCGCATATGGGCTGGACTCGAATCATTCTGACCTATCACGGAGGCCTAATGGCTGATGTGGGATAAAAGCAGATTGGAATAGTTTTATGCTATATCGGCCCACATTTTTGTTTAGTGTGGCGGAATATAAATTGGACTGCGCTCAATATTGCTGATTGCGCAAGCAGATTGATAACTTCTGAATACGGTTCGCGATTCATCATCAACATCATTAGCCTGGTTACGCCCACGGCAGGGCAAAGGCCTCTCCCATACTTCTCCAACTAACCTGGTCATGTACTAATTGTGGCCATGTCGTCCTTGCAAACTGTATCTCATCCGCCCACCTAACTTTCTGCCGCCCTCTGCTACGCTTCCCTTCCCTTAGAATCCATTCCGTAAATCTTAATGGCCATCGGTTATCTTCCCTCCTCATTACGTGTCCTGCCCATGCCCATTTCTTTTTCTTGATTTCAACGAAGATATTAACTCGCGTTTGTTCCCTCCCCCAATCTGCTCTTTTCTTTTCCCTTAACGTTATACCTATCATTTTTCTTTCCATATCTCGTTGCGTCGACCTCAATTTAAGTAGAAACCTTTTCGTAAGCCTCATAGTTTCTGCCCCGTAAGTGAGTACTGGTAAGACACAGCTGTTATAAACTTTTCTCTTGAGGGACAATGGCAAGCTGCTGTTCATGATCTGAGAATGCCTGCCAAACGCACCCCAACCCATTCTTATTCTTCTGATTATTTCAATCTCATGATCCGGATCCGCCGTCACTACCTGCCCTAAATAGATGTATACCCTTACCACTTCCAGTGCCTCGCTACTAATTGTAAAGTGCTGTTCTCTTCTGAGACTGTTCAGCACTACTTTAGTTTTCTGCAGATTAATTTTTAGACCCACTCTTCTCCTTTGCTTCTCCAGGTCAGTGAGCATGCATTGCAATTGGTCCCCTGAGTTACTAAGCAAGGCAATATCATAAGCGAATCGCAAGTTACTAAGGTATTCCCCATTAACTTTTATCCCCAATTCTTCCCAATCCAGGTCTCTGAATACCTCCTGTAAACACGCAGTGAATAGCATTGGAGAGATCGTGTCTCCCTGCCATACGCCTTTCTTTATTTAGATTTTGTTGCTTTCTTTATGGAGGACTACGGTGGCTGCGGAGCTGCTATAGATATCTTTCAGTATATTTACATACGGCTCGTCTACGCCGTGATTCCGAAATGCCTCCATGACTGCTGAGGTTTCGACTGAATCAAACGCTTTCTCGTAATCAATGAAAGCTCTATATATAAAGGTTGGTTATATTCTGCACATTTTTCTTCACCAGATTGATAGTGTGAATATGGTCTATTGTTGAGTAGCTTTTACGGAATCCTGCCTGGTCCTTTGGTTGACGTAAGTCTAAGGTGTTCCTGATTCTATTTGCAAAACGTTAGTAAATACTTTGTAGGCAACGGACAGTAAGCTGATCAGTTTATAATTTTTCAAGTCTTTGGCGTCCCCTTTCTTATGGATTTGGATTATGTTAGCGATTATATATGTAATAAACGTAGTTTTCCGAATTTACTTCTGTTTAGATAGCCAAGGCAAGTGAGCACATCGAGACCCCTTCTTCCAGCCTTTATGTTGTCAAAAGAAGAGATTTTACTAATTTTGAGCAAATACTCAATCAACCTAAGTGCCAGTGTCTAACAATTTATACTCCTTATGTAAAGATTTTAATTTGCTTAGGCATAGAAAACAATAGGCGAGGGAATCGTGTAGCTCCTCCAATATATATATATATATATATATATATATGTGTGTGTGTGTGTGTGTGTGTGCTGGGTGATGTAACATCGGGAACAATTTCTTCTTCTTAAAGTCCTAAGTCGCCAATTAAAGGCGTTAGTACACGACACGAGACCAGTTGATGCCGCTGTAACACAAGACGGCGAACGCGAGAACTAATAACGGTTATTGTCCATCCTCCAATCGTGTACGCATTTCTACCCGACATTGGGAAGAAAAAATGCTGCACAAGAGCGAGAAACGCGTGAACGCGTTTGCATGCTTACCCATGTTCTCGGGTTTCTTGAGGAATCAGAGGAGCAAAGGTCTCTGTCGAACTCGATGGGGGCCAAGCGTCGTGGACACAGAAACGAATCCGGTAGGGGCCTTTTTATTTTGTAATTTGCACGCGTCTCGTGAAGCACGAGAGGAGCTTGGGCCCCAAACCATAGCCCTTACCCACTACCGAGTATCGAAAATGAAGTCGGCCGTTAAAGGGAAGAGTGCAGATAAAATCACTAAAACGAAGAATGTAAGGGAAGGTGTGCTGAACATTTTGCAAAAAATTTGGAACTATACTGAGGAGCAAATGATGCTCGGTTCCTTCCTTTATTATTGAGTACGTCATTGCAGCAAGTAATGCTTAGAGAAGCTAACCGGTGGTCTGTTGCAGCTACAGAATTGGTTCCAATGGAAGGAAAGCGCAATCGAGCGCGTCAGAGGATTAGGTGGTGTGAAGAAATGAGGAAATTTGCAGACAGAAGGTGTGGTCAGCTGGTGCAGGGCACAGGTAATTGCAGATTTCTGCGAGATGTTTTTTTTCAGTATAAACGATAATGATGGTGATGATCACTATGACAACAATGACGGTGACGCGGCTACACGTGATTTTTTCTACTTAGCCAAACGTCAAAAAATTAGCACGATGATTTTCAGGTACTTTTTCTTTTGAGTTTATAACCATTCTTAGCTAAATATTGGTAGCATCTACCAGCAAGTCAACAGGACGCAAGGACTTGCATTATGATGACCTTGTCAACCTCGGCCGAACCGCACTCCTGGGTATGTGCCAGATCTTAATGGCGTCAACCAGAACAACAAGCAATGGGAAGGATGACTTCTTTAGAGAAGGTTACTCCAATGTCCAAAATGCATTACTCAGACAAGAATACGCAATAAATTAATAAAAAAGCAAGCAAAAATATCAACTAGTACAGAACATACGGGCAGGTCACTACACAAAAACACGAAGACCGTGTCGTTAAACAGCCACCGGCGCTACAGGCATGGTCCAGCACATGGGGCAGTCACCCATCAGCCAGGAAAATTTGTGTGCAGATCACTGGGAAAGATCCATCCATACAACCACCCATCCGTTCATTCATCCATCCATGCTCCGCTATCGCGCTCACGTAGGTCGTCTGTCAGCCATTCACCGAATGTGTGAGGCCTTTTATGTAGTCCTAAAGATTGTCGGGCCCTTGTGCCCTCTCTGCAGCGCGCACGGGGGAAGCCTTTGAAACGCGCGCCACAACGGCACTCGTCGCATGGAGCGTGCGCTCCGATCGCGTATCGTGAGAATTCACGCGGGGAATGCCGGGAAGGCGGCTGCCCGATAAGAAGGCAGCTGAGACGGCACTCGGGGCTTTTTTTGCCGGGGCGCGGGCCTGGGGAGGCGCTGGTGGGGCGTGGCCCGTCTAGTTTCTTTCCGAGCATGCTGCAGAGCCGGGGGATAAGCGTTTGGTGTCCGCGGAAAGAGTGCTCTTGTTGTTCGCTTTTGGAACTGTGTCTGCGCGCCTGGTTCGGTGCTTGCTTGCTTTCTGCGCTTTATGCATTCTGTTGTCGACCGAAAGATTGTGTTGGTTGATGGTTTGTAAGGGCCGTTCTTCCGTCGCTCTCTTTGGCTCGTATATTTTGTTGCCTCGCTGTTTTGCTGCTTGCTTCTTTGCTTTTGCTGCTTTTTGCTTCTTTGCTTCTCTGCTTCTTTGCCTTGTTCTTTTCTGCTATTGGCCGCGCGGCTGCGGTAATTGTTTGAGCGTTACTTTCTATTGTAAATTAAAGCGGTTTTTGTTCCTTGCGCCTTTGGTCCTTCGTCGTGCTGGTCGCGGCTCGCGGACACCCTGAGCGAAGGCGAGGGGCCTTCATCTGGCGCCCAACGTGGTTTTCTTCTTTCTCGTTGCTTTTGTTTGTTCTGGAGTACGCTTCCGCACCGCAGGGACCACGAGCACGGGAACAAGGGAACTGCCCCCATCTCGAGGCAGCTGGCAATCCCCCCTAGGCCTTCTTGTTTCGCTCCGACATCGGGTCCCACAGCTCACGCATCTGTACCCAACCCCTCTGACCCGCGTAAGCTCACTGAACTACCTCTCGCTCTCCTTGCGCCCCGCTATTCGGCGCCATCCTGCCTCCGCAGAACCGCTTGACCATTCCGTCGGACCGCCTTGCCCGTCCAATTTCAACAACAAAGATGCACCGCCGGCATTTTAATGCACCGACGTTCGGGTAAAGTCAAGAAGGGCGCGGTTGAAAATCGTACTCGCGAAACCACTAGTACGATGCCTGATAAAAAGGACCAGGGCGCGCCAGCACAAGATATGTCCAGCATTATTTCCCAGCTGACCGCGCTGCTCGAGCATCAAACATAACTCCAGCAGCCTGTTTCCGTTTGCAGCTCTCTGTGCCTACATATGAAGGCCACACAGATAAGAAATCGGTGGAAGACTTCCTTCAGTAAATGCAAGATTACCGTGATCCGGATGATGTTCTTCAGCGCGTCTTGCCCGTCGCCCTGACTGGGTCCGCCGCCCGCTGGCGTCGTCGCCAGTCATTCCAAAGTTGGGCGCACTTTGAGCAGCTACTGCGAGCAGAATTCCTCCCCCCCGACTACGGCGTCCGCATGAAAGACGAGCTTCGCGCCCATAGTCAGGCGGAGGAGGAAAGCCTCCAAGAATACATACGGTCCTTTCAGGAGCTTTACGAGCGCGCAGACCCTTCAGCACCCGAAACAGAAAGAGTCACCCGGGCAATCCGGCAATCTCACCCACGCTTCCAGGCTTATCCAAGGGGCCGCACCTCCTCTTCGCTTGACGATCTCGCTAAAGCGGCACCCGATATTCAGGCGGCGATGTTGGCAGAGCTAACTTACCAGACTCCACCCCGGCCTCAAGCCTCCCTCTTGCCGTCTTGCGCGTGGCGCGGTTCTCCATTTGCAAGCCCGGGGGATATGATACCGCCTCCAAGGGTGCTGGATCCATTCATTCACCGCACCTTTTCCACCCAGGTACCTTTCCGGCCTCCGGTCCCGGAACCTGCCACAACGTTGCGAGGCACTCGGGGCCGCAGCAGGCCTGTAGCGGCTGCCGCCCAATCGGGCGCAGCACATACACGCAGGAGCATTCCAGTCTGCTTCCAGTGTGGAGGACGAGGCCACTACAAGAGCCAGTGCCCGAGCCCCCCTGGCTCCCGCCAGCAGGGAAACGACGAGAGCCGGCGGTGGTGAGCAGCTCCCAGTCGCCGGCCAACGAGTATGCCTCGACTTTCAAGCGGGCAATGAGCGTGTGGTAAGGACGGGCACGTTTCTCACATCTGCGAGGCTGGCGCTGCTTTCCAAGGCGGAAGATGTCTGGTTCTAGTGAACAATTAAGAGACACCTGCACCGAGCTGTTTGAAGTGAACGGCTGAAAATTTAAGGGAGCATATTTCTTGCATCTGGTGTTAGAGGGCACCCGCCGTGGTTGCTCAGTGGCTATGGTGTTGGGCTGCTGAGCACGAGGTCGCGGGATCGAATCCCGGCCACGACGGCCGCATTTCGATGGGGGCGAAATGCAAAAACACCCGTGTGCTTAGATTTAGGTGCACGTTAAAGAACCCCAGGTAGTCAAAATTTCCGGAGTCCTCCACTACGGCGTGCCTCATAATCAGAAAGTGGTTTTGGCACGTAAAACCCCAAATATTATTATTATTATTATTATTGGTGTTAGAGGGCGTAAGATTGACCAAGCACCGGCGCAAGAATATCTGCAGGCTATACGCATCCATCGTTCTCGGAAGCTTCCAGTATGCACTGAGACTTATGGGACGAGAAGGTTGTCTGTGCGAAGAAAGAGAATCCTGTACTCTCTGCCAGTGGTATAGGTCTTGGAGACCTCTTCATTTGTGTAGTTCTAAATCACGTTCTCAAAGTTTCCTTTCTTTTCCACGTGGTTACGACCAACGCGGTAAGTCGAACCCGTTCACGTTGTATCAAATACTTACACCATATTCGATGCGCGGGTGGTAAGAATTATCCTTCAGGGTGGGCATATTGAAAAACAATTTTTGCCGAATATGCAGTAGATTATTAATAGCCGATCTTAGTGGGGCGACGAGATGAGTATAAAAAAATTGCGGCAGAGCCCATTTTACGATCACTGCCGACGGTAATGCGTTAGCATAGAATGATTACAGGGACACGACGCACTGCCACAGTAAAAACAAGGCATGTACTTGACACCCACTGAGTGTCAAGTCGGCGTGCAATGCGTTTCTTCGAACAGTGGCGCCTACCTAGTCCCGCATCAACAGAAGCCCATGTCGGCTTGAAAGAGCTTGAATGAGGCATGTACTGCAGCGGGGATCCTCTTTCACACTTCGCTAATAACACACGGCACCATCTACCGCCGTCCCCTCAAAGCCTGCGCGTGGTCTCCGGAATACGTGGCGCCTGAGTGACGCGTCTTGTAGCAACCGAGCTCCTCCATTGCCCTCATTTCTGGACGAGCCCGCGGGTGGCCTCCGAGATGAGGAGCGTGGCGCACATGCGCCTGCGAAGGCGTACAATTGTTCCCTCGATTGCCGCACACTCTGTAACATATACTCAGTAACCCAACTAGGCGACAGGTTCCTTGAAGAGCAGTACATACCCCATGCACTTGTGGCGCAGCCCGCTAAAGCGGTGGCATGAAAGGCGTTCCTTGAAAAGCGCCCTATACCCAGTCCATTTGTGGTGCAGTCTGCTAAAACGTCAAATTGCTCTCCTTGAGGAAACCGTGTGACGTAGGATCGATTCCGCCCAGCATTGGCTATTAATTGGGCATTCTTTATTTTTTTTATTCTAGAGCGACACCTTAGTGACCTAGTTAGCAAAGTTGGCGTCAAAGGCGTTCACTGAAGACCGACACACACTGACTATCAAGTCGGCGTGCAATGAGTTTCTGCGAACAGTGGTGCCTACCTAGTCCCGCATCTACAGAAGCCCATGTCGGCTTCAAAGAGCTTCGTTGAGGAGCGGCACTTAAGCACAAATTGGCACACGGTCCGCGACTGAGGTAGGTCCGATGCTTGGTTTCGAAACCAGTTGCCTCAGCACAGCAGCCCGATGCGCTACCCATTGGACCATTCACTCCCCAGTGACCTAAGTAGGTGGGAAGCCGGTTAGACACAAACATACATGCAGAGATAGAGCCCCGGAGAGTGTGTGAAGTACTCAAATAATGCTAACGCATTATTATAAGGGGAACAACAGGATATACTGTTTCCTGTCTGTTCTCTGTTTTTTGTGTTTTTATGCGCTGCCGAAATTGGGTATGAATCCTCGCCAACTAGCACACGGAAGTGTCCGTTTGCCGTGCGCTATGTTTTTGGTCTGTAGGTAGTGCACTGGTTTCTTCTATTGAAAGTCCTCTAGCCTTAGTTGTCGCGCACTCGTGGTTATTTCATCTTCGGAACAGAAGGAAAAAACGGCACGCGCTGAGAAGCTACGAAAGACGGCGTCAACGTTTAAGCCAAAGCGCTATTAACGTGAAATCAATATATAATGTGATTACTGCTTAGACGCGCTAGCCGTATGCACAAAACTACAACAAAAACATATCATTTAGTAAAGCAATGAAGGGGGCTAGTCGGCGAACGTTCATGGTTATATTGCGCGGAATTTTAAAGTGATGATATTAAGTGAAGGACAGGACGCGGACGTACGTAGCGCAGCTTTTGCGCTTCGTACGTCCACGTCCTGTCCTTCACTTAATATCGTCACTGTAAAACTAAGCGCAATGTAACCATGAAAAACATACCAATAGCAATAAAACCTCTCAAGCTTAGACGTCGAGTTGGCTTTCGAGAAAACTCCCACATCCGAAGGCGCTGAAGGGCGATATATATATATATATATATATCCCGCTGTTAGCTTTAAGTCATTCGTTCGATCAGGGCCGCGGTGGCTTCATTTCGATGGGGAAGTATTTCAGATAGGCCCATATACTTAGATTCAGGTGCACATTAAGGAACCCCAGGTGTCAAGTTCCGCCCGGGTTCGTGGACGAATGGTGGCTCGGGTCACCCTCCGTCAAAGAGAATCTCCGCAGCCTGGAGGTGGGGAACGTCGACTCACCGCGAGAAGCTACGCTCGTCGGTGTTTATTTGGTGCGGTGATCAATGTGGCTCACTGAGCCTTGAGGCCGCTGAGCCTGACGAGGCACTGAGCTTGGCGAGCCATCGACCCTGGTATTCCAGCGAACATTATGCCGAGGGGGCATCACATGCTCTTCACACCCTTTGCCTCCAGTTTGTTCGTTCAATACAAACAAAATACGTCCAGGCTCAATGTATAAAATGCCATAAGTTCACGCCTGGTTGAGGCTCTGCCACCATCCATGCCGCGTCGACGGCGCCTCATATCCAGGCAAGTCGGCAGGTAACAGGCGCCGCCTGTTTCGCTCACGGTCAACGCCGCCGACACCGACGGCACCGGTTTTTCTGCGGCACGAGCTCCTTAATGCTTTCGCGTTAAAACGGCTGGTGCTGAGGCCTAGCCCAACGCTAAGCGCGTGCACTGTAAGAGCCCCGAAGCTGTCGATATGGTGACATACTTCCGGAAGGCATCCTAGAGCACCAATTGCTGGTAAGCGTCTCTGAAGTCGAGCTTGGCGTACTTCTGTCCCCCAAACAACATCGATAAGACATCTTCAATCCGGAGCAGCATATACTTCTCGACGATAGCGATGGTATTGGTGGTAACCCTGAAATCCCATCAGATCCTCACACTGCCGTCTCGCGCGACCAGTGGAATGATGGCAGCAGCCCACTCAGACGTCTTGGCGGGCATCAGGATTCCCTCTCGCTGTAACCGTTGTAGCTCCTGGGTGACCCCATACTTCAGGGTGAACGGCAGTGGGCGAGACGTGAAAAAATAAGCGAGGCCGTGCTCCCTCAGGTACATAGATCCCGGCCGTCGTGCTGGTGAATGTACCCACCTCTGGCTGGAACAGTGTCTCGCAATAGGGCAGGAGGTTCGGGACGTTTTTCCCACATGCAGGACTGCATGTGGTTCATCTGCCTGGTACTGCGGCAGATGAAAGCCCAGTGCGTGAATCCAGTTCCGAATTCGGTTTCAGTCAAAATAATTCGTCTGTGTCCACCCCTCTACGATCATTCTTATAAGCATCGTGGTTCTGTCCCGTAATACCTCAAATATTTAAGCGTAGATTACGCAAGAAGCCGAGCGCCAGCATGTACTTCTTTTGCGCAGCGACGTAATGCGACGCAAAGCTGTTGAATTAAGTCATATTCAATGGGCTCCACACATAATTTTAATTATTTATTTCCGCGAAAAAAGCAAGCAAGCAAGCAATGCAAAAGAAAAGCGATTACTGAACTGAATTCTATTTTTAATGGTTTAATACCAAAGTGGAAATGCAACATATCCGGTACAAGTAGCTTGTACAAAGCTTCTGCTATAATAGGAAACCGCTCAGACCACGTCATTCTGACAGCATGCTCCATTTCACTTACTTCCTTTGTTACTGCATGGTCTACGGTGTACTGAAGAGACACGTGACTGACGCAGAAATGCGCTATCAGAAGAAGACAACAAACGAAAGAAACAGTAGCCGGCGCGCTACAGCGTGTTTCCGCTACAGCCGCGCTGCCAACCGTGCAACCCTATCCCTTGGGCATTTGAGCCTGCCGATAAAAGAAGTCCCTGAATCCTTTGACCCGTTCGAAAGGTCCCCCTGTGAGGCAGGTCCTTGTGATGTCCGTCAGGTGCACGTCCCAGAGGAACCACGAAAGGTTGACGCGTGTGTCAGGCCTCTCCATGATGATCTTGGCCTGGGAAACGAAATAGGTGGGCGTAGGTTTAGCGCATACACTTGCAGCCAGCCTGTAGTCCCCGTGACTCTCAATTTGTTGCGCTTGAGCAAACGCGCTATTATTGACTCAGCCCCTCGCAAATACGTCACAACATAACAAGCGATAGGAAGTCAACCGTCCGCCTGTTTATTGCCATATGCACGATTAGTATATTCAAAAAGAAAAACATGTCATCAAGTACAAATGAAGAAAATAGAACCTTCGATTGCTCGGTTTCTTTAATCATCATGAATTGTCGAAGTGATTTAATGTATGAACCGCTCTGTAGAACAAACAACATATGTTAGGAAATAAAATTTTTGTTAGTGTGTCTTGTTAGGAAGCCAACTTTAAATGTTATCTGAGTGCTTAAAACAGTGAAATTTTATTTTCTAGTTTTTTAAGCTAAATGGCGTGTTTTAAAAATATGTTACATTTTCTTCTCCCACCAGCAGTCACACTTACAAATTACTATAGCCTGTGATGGTGAGGCAGTCATGCAGGTCTACCGCTGTCCTGTGAAACAAAATAAACGCGGTATTATTGTATGTTATCAGCAGAGACCTTGGCATCCCCCCTCCCCAGATGCTTTCGTATACTCTCTCCTAACTGCCGGAAGCCGGTGCCCGCAAACTGCAGTCGACCTAAAGGCAGGTGACTATGAGGCAGGTCTGACGTGGCATCATTACCGTGCTTTCAACTGATACTATCACTTGAAATCATCAGTAACATACGAAGTAGGTTTCCTACAGCGTAATGAGTCACCTTCTCTGTCATGTAGCGCAGCGTGTCGTGGGACTGGAATATTTCTTTGTTAAGTAACGTGATTGACTCCGCTCTGTTCAAGCCGATGACTGCCTTCTCGAGGTTGAGGTCAGTTGAGTCGGCCTGGCATGCCTGCAAAAATGCAACCCGCAGACACAGGGAAAAAATATCAGGAAATATCGCATGCCGTGGTCGGGCGCAATTGCTTGCTTCAATTGTAGAATCTAAACGGATCAGGCGTGGGCCCCGCTAGGAGCATATATATATATATACATATATATATATTGTGACGTCACAGTGAAGGGCCGAACTTTATTGAGTCTGAGAGGCGCAGCAAAGGACCCTCGGCCCAGTCAACTATGATGATGCGACTACCCACACGATGGAGAAGAGCAGCGCACACATGATGGTAATGTACGGATGATGAAGTGCACAATAAACGCCCACACTAATTTCCCCCGCGCGAGAGCGGCCATCCTGGCCGCAGCCTAGAGGTACGGAGAATTAGAGGTAAGGGTGAAGGGCTTCATACGAGAAACCTGGACCGCTTCGGTAGAGCAGCAACGGCGGTCAGTTGAAGAAACAGCAGGGGTGACAGGATAATTAACGGGAGAAGTCATTTCCAGCACCGTGTATGGGCCAATAAAGCGGGACTCAAACTTCTCGCACAACCCAGGAGTGCGAACTGGTGTCCATAGCAGTACTTCATCGCCGGGCTGGTAGAAAACTACGCGATGAGATGCGTCATAATGATCCTTGCGGTCCTGTTGTCTGGCCTCGGTGTTGAAGCGGGCACGCTGGCAACAGTGGTCAAGGCGGGAAACATTCTTCGCAGGAAGATGGAGATGGACTGACAGGGACAGGAAAAAAAGAAAGGGACTGGGCGAACGGCCATAAACAAGGTAGAATGCCAAGTAACCAGTTGTGCTTTGAACGGTGGTGTTATACGCGAATGTGGCGAATGGCAAAATTGCGTCCCAGTTTCCGTGATCTGGTTGAATATAGGCGGCTATCAGGTCAGAGAGCGTACGAAGAAACCGCTCAGTCAGGCTGTTGGTCTGAGGATTGTAACCTGAAGTAGTCTTGTGGGTTGTGCCAGAGGCTCGGAGCACTTCGCCTACCAATTGTGAAAGAAATGTTGTTCCATGGTCGCTCAGATGGACAAGAGGGGCGCCGTGGCGCAGGATTATGGCTTGAAGAATGAAGGTAGCATTTTTGGAAGAAGATGCAGAACTGACACAAGCTGTTTCGGCATCTCGCATAAGGTGGTCGACGGCTGCAACTATCCATTGGCTACCCACTGGAGTCATGGGGAGTGGCCCATATAGATCAATGCCTACAACCTCGAACGGTTCCGCAGGACGCGAGACCGGTAGTAGCTAGCCGGCAGGAGCTAATATTGGTCGCTTTCGATGCTGACAAATGACGCAGGAAGAGACGTATCTCGCCACACTGGTAGACAGGCCAGACCTCTAGAAGCGGCTTCTTATGCGGTCGTAAGATTTCTGATGCCAAGGTGGCCCGCAGTAAAATCATCATGAAAGTCCTGAAGGACACGATCACGAAAGCAGCGAAGCAATGCGGGCACCCAGCGTTGCCCGTCAGGATGATGGATATGGCGGTACAGCACGGAGTTTTGTAGCTTGAATTGTGTCAGCTGTCGACGGAGCCTGGCGTAAGGCGGGCGCGAAGATCCACGAAGGCGGTGTACAATACTTTCGACAGTACGAATCGGCGAGTTGTTGAGACTAAAATGACTCATGGTCGTCCATTGTGAGATGGCCAAGTTTGGCGAAGGACAATATCGTCATTGAAGAGACGTCAGGGATTGCGTCCCTGGAGGGGGTTGCAGAGTCATTGATGAGTGCGGCTGTAGGAAGTGGGCAGCGAGGAAGAGCGTCTGCGTCTTGGTGCTTTTTACCAGACTTGCAGGTGATCTAAAAGTCATATTCTTGCAGAAGAAGAATTCAGTGACCAAGACATTCCGACAAGTTCTTGAGTGTTGAAAGCCAACATAAGGCGTGATGGCCCGAAACGATCGTAAAATGGCGGCCGTGTAGATAAGGCCGAAACTTCTGAATTGACCAAGCAACAGCTAGGCATTCCTGCTCGGTGATGGTATAGTTCTTCTCAGCAGGTGCGAGTACGCGGCTTGCATACGCAACGACTCTCTCACGCAAATAGGTGTCTCTAGCCAGAAGAGAACAGCACCAATTCTATGGTCGCTAGCGTCCGTGTGCAAGATTGTGGGTGCAGTCTCATCAAAATGACACAAGACAGTTTCAGATGTGAAGGCGTCCTTGAGCTGGTCAAAGGCAGATTCACATTCCCGTGACCGAACGAAGGGGGCATCCGAACGATTCAGGTTGTGTAAAGTAGCAGCTATAGAGGCGAAGTCGCGTATAAAACGGCGAAAATAGGAAGCGATGCCAAGGAAACTGCGTAGTTCTTTTGTCTTATCTGCTGGAGGAATGGAAAACACCGCCGAAATTTGGTCGCGATCAGGGCAAATACCAACCTAGCTCACAATGGGACCTAACACCTTGATCGTCTTGCTTGCAAAACGGCACTTTTTGGTGTCGAGCTGAAGACCGGTGCTGGCGAGTCACGTGAGAACCTCGTCCGGAGGTTGCAGTTGCTGGGCAAATGTTGATGAGAAAATAACGACATCGTCCAGATAGCACAAGCATGTTTTCCACTTCAGGCCGCGCAGAACAGTGTCAATAATGCGCTCAAAAGTTGCGGGAGCATTGCATAGGCCGAAGGGCGTGACGTTGAACACTTAAAGGCCATCTGGGGTTGCAAACGCTGTCTTTTCTTTGTCGTCTTCGTGCATCGAAATTTGCGAGTAACCTGAACGCAGATCAAGGCTGGAGAAGTACTTGGCACGTTGCAGAGAATGGAGCGCATCGTCAATCCGAGGCATAGGGCATAAATCCTTGCGCGTAGTCTTGTTGAGCGCTCGATAATCAACAAAAAAATCGCACGGAGCTGTCTTTCTTTTTGACCAAAACGATGGGAGACGATCAAGAGCTAGCAGAGGGGCGGATTATCTCACGTTGCAGCATGTCGCCGACGTTTTCCTCAATAATCTTGCGCTCGGCTAGAGACACCTGTTACGGCCGGTGACGTACGATGGATCTAACGTCTGTCTGAATGCAATGCGTTGTGACGGACGTCTGGCCCAATGCCGTAGAATGGGCGTCGAATGAAGTCGCGTGCCTCTTCAACAAACTAAGTAACTGTTGCGTCTGCGAAGGGGTCAAGTCGGGGCTGATTACGGCTGCAAGAGTGGAGGTAGAGGGAGAATATCCAGCATAAATAATTTCAGGTTAGCCGCCTTAAGGGGACGGACACAGAGAGGCTCGGTATCAAAAACGCAAGCCAAAGTGACGCCTTTAGGAAGGAGAATTTACTCGGGTGTTGTGTTTCTTGCTGCGAGAAGCGCATAATGATTGTTAATTCTAACTAGGCCTGATACAATGGCTATACTTTTTGTGAAACAACGTGCAAAAGGTAACGCTAACACATTTTCATGGTCGATGACGTCGGACGCGATAGTCAGAATTTGCTGAGAGCCTGTAGGGAACTCGGTATCTTCTGCAGCGAGCAGACGAAGTGGCTGGTACTGTTCATCGCCAAGCGAATAATCGGTGTGGGTCATATGCACGACACGCTGCCCACAGCAGAAGCAGAGGCAAGCAAAGCTATCCTAAAATGAGCTGGTAGGAGCATGGTGAGAGCACAGCAAACAACATGTGTTGGGCAATGCCGTCGATCATTACACGCACCGTACAAAACACGGAAGGGCGGATAGAGTCCCCTTGAGCTGCAACCAGCAGTGGTTGTAACTTTTCTGAGAGGCTCACACAAATTAGCACGTATAACATATAAAGTGGCACTGGTGTCCAACAAAGTTTCCACTGGCACACCCTCAACGAACACAGACATCATATTAGAAGGGCGCGCTGGACGAATCGTAGTACTGTCGGTAGATGGAGTGTTTCCTCCGAAAACTGCATTACTTAGTTTTCCGGGAGACGGTCAGAGGTGAACGTGGCAGGCCGGAGCGCTGACGAGGAGCGGCGGAAGGGCCAAGGTGAGTGGCGTCTGGTGCTGCGGTAACCATTCGATGTCTCAGTTGTTGCGGGTGGAGATGTGGAACGGCGCGGAGGTGACGCATAACGCTGGTTCTGAGAAGGATGCTCGTTCCCACGTGACTACTTTCCGCGCTATAACGCCTTGACGTATGCGTAAGAGGTAAGGAAAAGCGGGGCCCTCAATGTAGAGAGGAATGTCAGGTGCACATCGAATAGCTTTGCTTTGGAGAACAACTTGGCGGCGTGCTTTGCGCTCACATTAAGCTGCATCACCGTAAACGACTGCCTCTCATATAGAAAACGGTCTTAAATGTGCATAGACTGCCGCGTAAAAAGAAGGAAGTGGGCTTACTTGGAGACGAATCCGTGAAAGCTGAAAGGCCTGCTACAAGAGCAGAACATGCCTGACATGAGACAAGTGGCAGAGAAGCAAAACACATTCTTTGTTCAAAGTAAACCAAGAAGCAATGTTCGTTTTACGAAGAGTCTCATGAGGCATTTCAATATATAGCTTGGGGAGAGCGACGAGCCTTATGTCAGGGCTTATATTTCTTGCTGACAAACGTTTAAGAAGGGAAGGCCTTGTGAGCACTATATAATCTATTACTTTAATTCGACAATAAGGCATTGCTAATGGCAAAAATTATCTGTTCCTTTCTTTTTTTTCTTCTAATAATAGGATTATATTGAGAAATTGAGAAAAAGAATCTTTGAAAGAATAACTTATGAGTCTAAACTCATTTGCTGCTTTAGGATTTTAATCTAGAGCCACCTTAAAGAGTGCTATTGCAAAAAAATTATGCTCTCCAACGTACATTTTTGGAAGCTATGGGAAGCGACACTCGTGTTTAGTAGTTATTCAAAGTTTGCTAAATTTGCCCATTTCTTTCGTGCACCAGTGACGGACGGTAAACTGTCAACCACGCAAGCGCTCTCGCGAAACCGCGCTACGCCATGTGGCGACTCTTACACATTTATGTATTACTTAGTTCCTTCAGAATTATTCTAAATCTACCACCGGCTTCTTCGCCAAGGCCCCATTGCGGGTATGTGTCGCAGCATGGAAAGCGTCTTAATCAACACGCGACGACCATCTTCAAAGAGCAAGTTGGCACTGGCACGACGAAAGTGTGCGAGCCACTGTGGCCTAATGGTTAGAAGCACGGGATTGCTTTGCAGCGGGACCGAGGATAGATGTCAGTATCTAACAGGTTATTGTTAATTTGTTTATGTGACCTATAGAGCAAGACAGCAGCAGCAGCAGCAGCAGCCGGACAGCAGCCACGACCCGAAAAATCCGGGGGTGGCTCGCGAGGAAAATTCTCGATTTAGACATTTGTGTACACAGCGTAGCAATGACTTACTCGATGGGTCGGTAAGGTATGCATCTCCCTCTGGCAGCGGATAGCCGCTGTAATTGTATGACTGGTACAAATCCGCCTCTGGAAATAGCAAGAATGCATTTAGCGTCGAGAATGACAGTGTCTCTCGGTTTCGTTTAGTTTTTCCCCGTCAAATTGACTCTGCCGTATTTAAAAGAACGCCTTGTGCGTTAGGCGCGAGCGATTGCGTAGGAAGCATCTATAACCAAGCTGGTAAATAGATTAGCGCCGGTGAGAGAAGCGTCAATGTTAATGACACCAGTATCGAACTGAAAGCTGTGTGAATCTAAAGATAAAAAAGAACGAGAACAAGAAAGGGAACACTAGGCGGCACTCAGGTTTGTGTTTCGTTTCATCTGCATGCACGTTAACGGAGATTGCTAGACAAGGCGTCGAAAATTACATTCACCGCAAGATTCCCAATCACCGATTCAGTCCATGTGCATCGGTAATCCTCTTCCTATAACACTCTTGTCCAAGCTAACATCCAGTCGCTGTCGTTATCCCCATTCCCGAAAAAGCCGATCAGTTTCATCTGGAACCAACCGATTTCTAGAACCATCCAAAAGCCGATTCCAACCCCGGGTGGGAACCAATCCTAAGTCGGTTCCAGTCCCAAGGAGGCCCCGAATCACAGGCCGTCGGTCGGAGCTGCGGTGCGCGCTTCCATGGTGGGCCTCTTCTGGGATGGTTTGCTGACGGCACAAAGCTCCTGCGAGCTCATATTTCTAAGCTTCCAGCGTGCGCCTATTCTCAAGTGATTGGTTGACGGCACCCAGGACAGCCGTTCACTGCGAGTCATTCCTCGATGGCCTGCGTGCGGACCCGGCTCTCTCCGAAGAAGCCACTCGCCTCCGAAGCAGGCAGGGGCCAAGAATAAATGAGTCCCGAGATAGGAAGCCCTAACACAGCCGCGGCATGACCCTTGTCGTCGCTAGCCCGTTCACCTGGAGAGAGCCGATGCGAGCCCGCAGGGCTGCCTGTCCCACAGGGGGCAGTAGGCCACTGCGTGTGTCCAGTGGCCGCACGCGTTCCCACATGCAAATTGGTGAGCTGCGCCTCGCCTTAGTTGAGCGCGACCTCGTCGAAGTTAGATTCTCAAAGGCAGCGGAAGACTGGCTAACGTCTGCCTCGAGAAGAATGTCTGCCTGAATGTTTGCCTGGAAAGAGAATGCAGTACGGGAATGCGACAAAAGGGATCCTGAACGCACGCGACTCAATGTCTATTTTCGGGACGAATAAAATTGCCAATTTTTTTACAAAGCAGAAAGATATCATTGCAGATACAACGTTAGTAAAACAGTGATGCAGTAACATGGTGGTAATGTTTTTGTTTGGCTAAGTCTGTCATAAATGGCTGCGCAAACATTTTCATGGCTGAAGCTATTTCGTATAGCATTGTTGTGAGGCATAATAATTTTGCAGAATCCAAGAAGACTTCGATCTCTCGACGTGACCATCATGCAACGCGCAGACTAAACAAGGATACGCCGAAACGAATGGCGTCACTATAGTGGCACGAATTAAAATTGCGAGTCATCGGCGCAGATTTCAATATATACACTCCAGCTTCATGGGAAATTGACACAAGCAGCGTTCTAGTGTGCGCGTTTTGAAATTATTTGAGAGGTTGTTGAGAAACTATTTTTCAAAATTAAATTATTGGGTTGCACGCGCCAGAACAACTTTCTGATTATGAGGACTGCCGCAGAGGGGGAGCCCCGAAATTTGGATCAACTGGGGTGCTTTAACATGTACCTAAATCTAAGCACCACGGCTGTTTTCGCATTTCGCCCCCATTGAAATGCGGTCGCTGTGGCTGGGATTCGATCCCAGCGGCCTCGCGCTCAGCAGCCCAACACCATAACCGCTAAGCAACCACGGCGCGTAAACTATTTTTCAATGTGGCAGAATAGAAGGAGGGCGTCGACATCAGCCATAAAGCGAGTGAGCGCCGTTGACCTTAGCAGGCGTTGGAGTTTATCACAAGCTAATATATAGACTCTGTAAGAAATGACAAGGGCTGGTATGTCTAAAGCGTCAGTAAGCCTTTCTTGTAAGCACGACTCACTGCTGCTAACACAAATCGTGTTGAGCGAGCCTACGTCGTACAATGAGCGATGAAGTCAGCATTGGCAAGGGCGAGGTCCCGCGCGCATCTGCCAGTGTTTCGGTGCGAAGAATATCCGTGAACATGCTCGGCATTGCAAGAATCATAAGGCAACTATGAGGCACAGGAAACACTGGAAAGCGGCTGATAAGTACGGATCCAGTGCTACAAGCAGCGTGAAACAGGCATGGTGACGTAGACTGTGTGCACTGGCTATTGCTCTCAGGGGAAAAGAATCGCAATATCTTTAGGGTGCATATTCAAGTAGAGCTTGTCCGCGGTGTCTGAGTCCTTTACTTTACATGAGTAAATGTTTTAGAGTTATTTATATTGAAATAACTTCGCATGTACGCTACTGTTTTTTTCCCTTGTCTTCCCGGCTCTTCTGCAGCGCCTGTAACCATGAGCTACGGAAGAACCGCAACCGAAACCGACTACTGGCCTTAGCAAGAAACTGATAGAGGGATAATGTGTCAGCAACTGTCTTCGAATCTACAGTGACCGAACGCCGAAGCGACGCAGACCGAGAAGGCCGGCATCTGGTCGAGTAAGCTCCGTTGCCATTGCTGAAGGCGCCAGGTCCGTTGGAAGAAAGCGTATTTTGATCTTGAAAAGAATTTGCTGAAAGTTAACGTCAAAATCTATATCAGCGACACAAAACTGAATAGACTGGGCGCTTCGATTAATGAGAATGCGAGCGCGGCATCGCGGCACCGTTCTAGAAGCCGCCAGCCGAACGGGCTGCTTCATGAAACGCAAATTCCGGGTTCGATCTTCCATCGCATATGTGCCTCGCGGGAAAAAAAATGACGCTTCATGATGATGTAGTGCTGTCATCTCTACATAAGCAATGCTGTGGGCTTACCCATTTTCGAGGGCTTCTAGAAAATTCGGGGGTCCAGAGGCGGTTCTAGGGCTTACACGGGGTCGACTAAAGTAGGCACAAGAACGGGACCGTTCGTGTCTAGATGGTGATGATGATGATATCGCAGTATTGCGCATACCCACTTTAAACGATTGCAAAAGAGTATACAATCTCAAGAAAAATGCAGTATTGATAAAATTTTCAAATCTTTATAATTGAAAACAAGGAGGAAAGCAATAAACGGAGCAGTAGAGCAACGCGACACGCATGAAACAACTCTTCCCTTTGAAAATAATGCAATTGAGAAAACTACCCAAGCCAGACAATAAACAAACGTATTAGTGAACAATACATTTGAAGATATTAGCCAGTGGCAGGTACGAAGAATATTCGTAATAATAATAATAATAATAATAATAATAATAATAATAATAATAATAATAATAATAATAATAATAATAATAATACCTTCCACCAAATGTAATAAGATGATTTATTACGAGGCACTAGGCACAGTCTAGTAACACTGGCAGTAGATGAACGCTGATCATGCGCACAGCCGACACAAGAGCGCCTTCTTCGTCTTCCTCTTCACCACAATAATAATAATAATAATAATAATAATAATAATAATAATAATAATAATAATAATAATAATAATAATAATGTTTATTTCCAATCAAGAAAGATGGAGGAGGCTGCAGGTAAAAGCTGCACGAACAAACGGCAGTTGACATGGGCCCGCAGCCCACTCTACAAGGTCGAAGTAAAAAAGGTTACAGGAAGGAACGCCGAAAACATACATAGGCACCGAAACGGACACAAGGAATGAACGCGAAAATAATCCAGTCAGAAAGACTAGATACCTTATACATAGTGTTGCCGTATTTTAGCATTAGTTATTCTTAAAATGCGAGTGGTACTTTCTGTTGTAATTATACAGGAGAGTGGACAGGGTGAAGCACAATTCTTCTGTGAAGTAGCTAGCCCGAGGGGTTGTGACATTCCATTTTTCTTTGTGACGGGTAATGTGTACGGAATTGTTCTCTTTTAGTGATGGTAAGTCGCGTAGGAACATTCTATATTCAAGTACTTGGCGTTTGAAGACTAGTGTTAGCTCATAGTTATAAACATTTCTTACTGGTATGTATTTGTATACCAGTATACTATAGACGCTTGTGGGTGTGTGTGCCCCAGAAGTGAATGTTGCGTTAGGATAACAGGAAAACAGCATTTACGGTCAGGTCACTTTGCCGCAGAGGAATTCCCAACGCCCTGCTCTGCGCCTAAGAACAAGAACATGGCGAGTAAGTAAAAAAAAACACGGTCAATTGAATCAATCCCATCTGAGAATAGTACTAACGGAGAGAGCACGCAAGACCACATTTGTCAATGTCGACATTTACTGCTGGGACTCAAGTGAGCCGATTCGTGGGTGTCACTTCCACCTCAAGAGAGTATCACGGAATTATGTGCTGCGAGTGAATAGCCAGGATTATTAGTAAACAGCCATGGCCAGGATTCGATCCCGCGACCTCGTCCTCAGTAGCCCAACACCATAGCCACTGAGCAACCACGGCGGGTGCAGTTAGTGTAGACATTCAGGGGAAGAAATCAAAGCAGAGCTTGGCGGAAAAGGAATATCTGCGCAATTAGGCCGCAGTTATGGAAGCTGTCATCAAAACCATAGAAACCAATGGGCGAGGAAAAATAGCAAGAGCACTCGTAGGAAACGCAGATGAGGGACAGCTGTCGTGTATAATTTCCTTAAAATGTGTAAAACACTGGGTACAGCAAGTTACATTTTAAACGAACATATATAATCAACTTTGCATTCTTGCGGTCGGTGAAAACCCAGAGTGAAGTTTCCGCAAGGCTGGATGCACCGCTAAGAATTCTGAAAGAAATTGTGCAGCTGCCGAGCAACAAAGCACCAGTCCAAGGAGCACGCCTACGAGAAGATCCACACTCCGACATGTTCTTCACCCTTAGAAACGCTGGTTGCACTGACAACATTAGCATACGCTGCATCGAGTTATTCTGCCATAAGTTTATAGGGAAATTGTATCGCGTTCTTCGTTAAAGTGCAATCATATGTGCTTTCCGATGATGATGTAGGATTCTTACCGCTCGCACCAGAAATATGCAAACGTAAAAAGTGCAGTGTCGACTATGGAAAAGCTGCCTATGTTGTCTATAGAAACCACAATATTAGAGGTGACAAACGAGGGGGCTGAGAAATGGGGATTGGCAATCATTTACTCGGACCGTACCTATTATGAAGGCTTTGAATGTTTGTAGACAAAGCGGTATGAAAGCCATATCCGAGAAGGACGTGCTTCCAGGTGAGTCACAAGTTAGCCACAAACTTAGACAGCCCGACGTCAAGTGAAACACTTCCAGTCCTAAGCAGCTAAAGGGTGTGGCTTGCAGGCAGGAGAACCGCAGAACGAAACGAGACCACACTCCGGGATAGGAGGGATGCATACCCCGTTAAATTAATACCAATGTGTCGCTCCACCTGCTCCGTTATATGTATAGTGGGATGCCTCTGTTTTTTTTTTGTGCGTCGCTCAGAGTAAGTGAATAATCACTTATTCATCACATAGGGAAACCAACAATTTTGAGGACGCTTACGCTTCGCCTTTAAGAGTGGAACGCGACAGCTTTCGAATACCCTACCCGGCAACTGCAGCGTATGTAACCGCAACGTTTACCTGGAAACGTTGCCTGCGAGCGCTATCCACGAAGGCAAGCTTTCTGGTAGAAACGCGGACTCTTGCGTGGGTCGATCTCCTGCTATTGTTTCCCACTTTGAATATTTCAGTTTGAGAAGAGCTAACATAAAGGACATGCGCTGTCCCTGTTTCTTTTTCAATACATTTGTTTGCAGGTTCTCAACATTCCGAGGAATAACGTTGCAAACAATGAAAGACAAGCTATGAGCAACTTTGGTGGTACAGAAGTGGTTGGGGTATGTGTGGTTCGGAATTTCCTACGTCCGTTAACGCTTTAGTGTTAATACGTGTGCTTGTCGATGTTCAATCAATCTCCACTGCGCAAATGGGGCAATGGTCCAACCGAGGCTCATCATTATGTCTCGGACCCACTACTTTTACTGCGATAGTAATTATATGCAGACACCAAGCAAAATTTTGCCGTCGACAAAGGTATGCTCAACGAAGAATATTTGTTTAATCCCGACGTGCTTGGGGGTATGTTGCTGTACTATTCAGCCATCAAAGTTGCTCAAACCATGTCTTACGGTATTGACTAAATTATTCCTCAGAATTCCGAGAACGGCTGCGCACAAGAAAAGCTGCGAAAAATAACATTCACAGCGTAAGCCTTTTATATTAAATACTGTTAGACTGAGTGAATGTTAAACGTGCACAATAATAATCAGTGATGAAACCCGAAAACAATGACGGAATTTCGCTGGCACGGTTCTTTGCGCGCAGCGTAGTAGCCACTGCGCGATGCCATTACGGCCTGAACTTCGGGTATCCGCTTTGCGTGCCACGCCTTGCTTGCAGATGGGTGCAAATGGCTGCGTACGCCCTCAAGGTGGAGTCGTGCCGTAAAATTTGGCGTGCATGCCGACTCCGCACGAGCGGATCGCGCGCAACCTCCGATAGGGTGGCGCGATCTGGGCCATAGTGCAGCGGAGTAAAGGTGTTCGAGGTTGGCAACTATGGCCAAGAGCAAACGACACGGGCATATATATATAATATATATATATATATATATATATATATATATATATATATATATATTCGATGCGAGTTCAAGTATTCGCGTCACGGTACGAATGCGGCTCTCGTGGCACATTTACGCTCGAGCCACACGCCGTTTGTCCTGCGGGAGAAACTTCACACGTCACGCACTGGTGCGCACATTTTGGTTTACGCTGCATCTGCGGGCCCACTGTGAACCGAAATGTGTTGCAACCAATCTGTTTCATTGACGCGGTTCATCCCCGTTTGAAGGACTACGTAGTCATCTTACCTGCTTTTGAAACACTTTTGAAAGTGTTACTCCCGAAATAGAAGATGTATTGCAATCGCATCACGTTCGCGGCATGGTACGCATTCTCGGACGATCACTTTCAGTGCCCGTTGAATTGGCTGGTTTAGCGGAACCTTTCGCATCTTTCAATGTGTGTGGCCTACAACGCCACTTGAAAGCGATGGCATCGCCGCAAGTGATTCGTCAGAGAATGCCGACCCATTTATGGCTACCTACGCTCGGCGGTTTTCGGCACGATGACGCACTTTATGTAATTAATGCCAGTGCGATTTCGCAAGAACACGCAACACACGTGCGCACGCACAACTGTCGCGGAGTACAGCTTTATTGGGTGACAAGTCAGGAACGTTGAGGACGTGGGCTGGGAGAACACCGCCATGGAGTTCGGCAGCGACCACTACATTCTCGAGACAAAATTCAAGGTGTCTCGGAGTAGGATCAAGGAATTCACGTTCATCGATTGGGACCGCTTTCGCAAGATTCGCGAAGAACCCAGCAGAGCCAGGGCACCCGCCACCCTCGAAGAATGGTGCGAAGGCATCCGGAACGACGCTTCCGCGGCTACCAAGAAAGTGGAAACCGATCTCGACGTCGAGACGTCGAGCGGATGGACAGCAGACTTGCCCACCTGATCGAGGCCAAAAACGCCCTGCTCCGCCGATGAAAGGGTCAAAGGCTCGATCGCAGACTCCGAAAAAAGATCTCGGAGCTCAACAAGGTCATCGATGACCACTGCAAGGCGCTATGCCAGCAGCAGTGGGACGAGCTCTGCGAATCCATCGACGGACAGATGCGCAACGGCAAATGCTGGGGTGTGATGAAGCACCTTCTCGACGAAAGCGGCTCAAAGTCAAATCAGAGGCATACGTTGGCCCGGGCCCTTCACGAGGCCACCAGGTCTCACACGGTCGATGAGCTCGTCGCAAAACTGGTACAGAAGTACTTGCCCGTCCGTCGCGACGGAGATCCAGTAACCCAACTCCCAGACTACCGAGGCCCTCCACGCCCCGAGCTCGACGAAGACTTCTCCGTTGCCGAGGTCAGACAGGCCATCTTCGCGCTCAACCGCAAGTCTGCGCCGGGTCCAGACGGAGTCACCAACAGAATGTTGAGAAACCTCGAGGACACGTCGATCGCCTTCCTGACCGACAAAATCAACGAGTCCTGGAATAGCGGCGTTGTTCCTACAGAATGGAAGATGGCCTGCACGGTGCTCATTCCCAAGCCCGGCAAGGCCCCGAACATCGAGAACCTCAGGCCGATTTCTCTAACCTCCTGCGTCGGAAAGGTCATGGAGCGCGTCGTCCTCAACAGGGTCAACGGGTACCTCGAAGACAACGAGGTTTACAGGTACAACATGATCGGCTTCCGCGCCGGACTCTCGACGCAGGATGCAATGAGGCTAATAAAGCATCAGATTGTGGATGGCCGTTCCAGAGACGTCAAGGCTTTGCTCGGTCTGGACCTCGAGAAAGCTTTCGACAACGAGCTCCACAGCTTCATCGTAAGGACCATTTCAGACCTGGGTCTCAGCTCCAGATTCCATAGCTACGTCAGCTCTTTCCTAACGGACAGGAAAGCCAAGCTTCGCATCGGGGACTTCCGCTCCAACGATGTGTCCCTCGGAGGGCGGGGCACTCCTCAGGGCGCCGTCATCTCACCTACCCTGTTCAACATCTGTATGATTGGTCTTTCCGAGAGGTTGGCACGCGTAGAGGGCGTCAAGCACACCATATACGCCGACGACATCACCTTATGGTGCTTTAGCGGCTGCGAGGGCAGAGTCGAAGCATCCATGCAGGAAGCGCTCGACGTGATCGAGGAGTATCTCCGCCCCACCGGACTTAGATGCTCCCCCGCCAAGTCGGAGCTTCTGCTTTACAGAAAAGAGAAGGGAGGCAGACCCAAAGATTGGAAGCCAGTCTCCGAAAGCAGCATCAGTCTTCGCACTTGTGACGGGGGATGATACCCAGGGTCGACGTTATTCGGGTCCTGGGCATGTTTGTCGAATTCAACGGCGGGAACCGAACGGCTCTCCGCAAGATCATCGCAAAGACGGACAACGCCTTCCGCCTCGTTCGCAGAATAGCAAACCGGCACCGCGGAATGAAGGAAAACAATCTCCTCAGGCTTATCAATGCCTTCGTACTATGTCACTTTACGTACACAATTTCTATGCATAACTGGCTCAGAGCGGAGCGCGACAAGCTCAACGCTCTCATCCGCAAAGTGGTCAAGAGGGCTCTCGGGCTACCCATCAGGACCCATACCGAGGATCTCCTTAAGCTGGGGGTGCATAACACTGCCGAGGAGATTGCCGAAGCCCAAGAACGCGCGCAACTCACTCGCCTGAGCACCACAGCGGCAGGTAAACACATCCTCGAAGAGCTGGGTTACCAACCTGCGGGATTCCCGATGGTCAGTACCCCGATCCCCAGTTGCATTCGAGACAAGTTCGAAGTGGCCCCTGTGCCCCGAAACGTCCCTCCCGTCCATAACGAGGGCAGACGCAAGGCCAGAGCAGCAGCCATCCTCAAACAGATGAAGCAACGAGACATTAGAGCAAGCTTCGTCGACGCCGCGGAGTACAGCGATGGGAAGACCTTTGCCATCGTTGTGGTCGACTCCAGCGGCAAGATTTCCAACTGCGCCTCCATTCGCACTTCAGACCCCGGTGTCGCCGAGCAAGCCGCCATCGCCCTCGCCCTGCTAGACGGTCGTGGGTCCGAGATATATAGCGATTCAAAAACGGCAGTTAGGGCTTTCAGAAGGGTTGCATCGCCAAGCAAGCTGCTCGTCTCCTTAGCAGCTCGAGTCGAGATGCTCTCACGCATCATTCAATCCACTGGTTTCGAGCTCACGTAGGGTCGGTCGAGGGTGCTCCCCCGAATCTCAATGAGTCTTCTCACGAGGCTGTGCGTGACCTCACCGACCGCGCTTCCTCTGCAAGAAGCACCGACTCCCCTCCTCCCTACGACCACAGGGACGCTCCCGCTACTCACAACGAGATTATTAAATTCTTCTACATGTCTAGAAGGGTCTTTCCACCCCGTCACCACAAGTTGAATAGGGCGCAAGCCGTTTCGCTTAGGCTTCTGCAGACCAGTACGTATCCGTGTCTGTCCGTTCTCCACGAGGCTTACCCGGACGTGTATCGCGACGACGCCTGCCCCTCCTGCGGACAGACCTCCACTCGAGCGCCCATGCTGTGGGAGTGTGGGTCGACATACCCCAAGTTCATCAAGGAGGAGTGGGACTCGCTTCTGCTTAGCCCCGCTCTAGAAAAGCAAATCCTGGCTGTCCGGCGTGCCCGCGACCGGGCCGGTGGGCTAGACCTGCCGGTCCCGACGTGGGACTAGCCGGGTGCGCGAAGAGTTCGCGTCCTCGCCGGACCTACAATAAAAGTTTCTTCACTCACTCACTCACTCACAAGTCATCCCTATTGATTTCTGAGCACGCGTGTGAAGCTTCGAGTGTACAGCTTTAAAATTACGGGGTTTTACGTGTCAGAACCACTTTCTGATGTGTCACCGTTCTGCCCCAACAAAGTCTATGCCAAGCACATCTTGGTTATCACAGGAGCTCCTATATGCACCAACAGGAAGGGGCTGGAGCCGAATTTGCAAGGCTTTTACACCACGAACAAAGAAGCGCATGCAGAAGAATATGGATGAGATATTAAGTCTGCAGAGGACTGTGTTAAAACTGAAAAGAGCTTCAGCGACCATTCCACCAGCACGGACATTTGGCTGAGTCATCCAGGTAACTTAAAAAGAACTTTCTAGAAATTCTTCGTCTTCAGATGCACCTGCAACATCCGACCAAGCACGGACGAGGCTGGTCAAAAGATCGAATTCCGTCAGTTTGCCCTTAATCAGCTTCCTAGCCATGTCAATTCCGTTTGTGCTAAGTGTATTTTTTCTTCTATAAATGCTAGCTTTTTCATTGCCCATTTTTGTTAGAGATCATTCATCCTCATCCAAACAAACGGTCAACCGATTCTTCGCTGATACGTAATACCAGTCACTGTCTAGTAGCCTAACACATCTGTAGCAGTTTCTTCTAGTGTAAGTTGTCATGCACAATTCCTCTCCTGAAATAGCTGATGCAGCATTGGCATGTGTATTGCATTAACCTATGCACCATGTGCTATGCCCCATTTTACTTTGCTTTATGTTTTTAGCCTTCAATGACTGCAGAGCAGAGTGGCGTCTCTCTTGAATGCGAGCTTTCTCATTTTTCATATTCCTAGTCTCGTTGATGATTGCTCTTCTTCCTCAATAGCCTGGGTCTTTGCGCAAGCTACACTGAAGTGATTGATTGCAGAATCTGGTTTTGCTGCCGCACTTGGTTGTGGTAGCTGTGTTACGTTTCTTGGATGTGGGTGCCTGGTCAGTTGCATTGGTAAGCAGTTCCTCGAGGTAAGCATTTGCTCCTACAGTCCGCATAGCGACATAGACTCCCAGTATACACACACCGCAACTGGTGCTCCCCGTTCGTTCTTGCCTGCTGCAGCCATGGACAAATTGTGCTTGTGGCCTACCTCGGCCATGATTTGCTCAAAACGGAGACCAGCATGTGTGCTTACATGGTTCGAAGTGTATGAAGTTGATAGCCGTATGGGTGGAAAGGCCCTCAAAAATGGCTGCCGAAAGTGATGCCCACAAAAGCGACTCGTCCACATTGAGACAAAGTGGGACACAAAGTGTGAGCCACACATTAGCGGCCCTCGAAAGAAAATAAATGTGCAGGTTGGAAAGGAGTTAACGCTAAAATGCCGAGTAGTCCATGCCGCTGTGTCGGTTGTGGCAGCAGATGCCTGCGTCACCTGATTGCTTCGCAATGGAAGTTGCTCATCTTCAATGGCAACTGTTGGTTCAAATAGGTGCGAGGCTCTGTTTAATCTGTTTGTAGCACTGGTTGTTGCACGTTACCAGACCAGCACATGCGACAAAGGCAAGCATTAAGCCTGTAAGATGGTTCGTAGCCAATGTATAATGTATTGTCTGAACCTCATGCGGTGACTGATTGCTGTTTAATTTTGCTGTTATGTCACTTGGTTACGGTTGCAGTGTTATCCTTTTTGAATATTGCGGCCTGGTCGGTTGGACTGGGAAGCAGTCTCTCGAAGTAAGCATTTGCTCCTGCAGCCTGCACAGCGACATAGACTCCCAATTTACACACACCGTGATTTGTGCTCCTCGTTCACCCTTTCCTGCTGCAGCCATGGGCAAATTGTGCCTCTGGCCTTTCTCGGCTGCGATTAAGCACGAACGGAGACAAGAATACGTGCTTACATGGTCGGAAGTGCATGAAATTGGGTGAAAAGGCCCGCAAAAGTGGCTGACGAAGGTGATGCCCACGAAAGCGACTTGTCCATATTGAGACAATGTGGGACACCAAGTGTGAGCCACACATTAGCGGCCTCCGAAAGAAAAGAAACATGCGGGTTGGAAAGGAGTCAATGCTAAAATAATGGGTAGTCCATGTCGCTGTGTAGGCTGCGGCAGCAGATGCCTGCGTCACCCGATTGCTTCGCACTGCAAGTTGCTCATCTTTAACAGCGACCGTCGCTGCAAACAAGTGGGACACTCCGTCCAATCTGTTTCTGCTGCTGGTTGTCGCTCGTTACTAGACCACCACGTGCGACGAAGGCAAGCATTACGCCTGTAAGTGGGCGGCTGAATGTACCGTAAGAGACCTGTGTATGTGAGTGCTCACTGTTGCCATATGGTTCGTAGCCAATGTATAATGTATTGTCTGAACCTTATGTGGCGACTCATTGCTGTTTAATTTCGATGTTATCGTACTTGGTGATGGTCGCCATGTTATGCTTTTCGACTGTGGCGGCCTGGTCAGTTGCATTGGAAAGCAGTCTCTCGAAGTAAGCATTCGCTCCTGCAGCCTGCACAGCAACATAAGACTCCTAATTTTCATGCACCGTGATTCGTGCTCCCCGTTCGCCCTTTCCTGCTGCAGCCATGGGGGAATTGTGCCTCTGGCCTTTCTCGGCCGCGATTAGGCATGAACGGAGACCAGCATACGTGCTTACATATTCCTATGCGTACGAAGTTGATAGCCACATGGTTGGAAAGGCCTGCAAAAGTAGCTGATGAAAGCGATGGCCACGAAAGCGACTTGTCCATATTGAGACAATGTGAGACACCAAGTGTGAGCCACACATTAGCGGCCCCCAAAACAAAAGAAACGTGCAGGCTGGAAAGGAGTGAACGGCTAAAATCCGGGGTAGTCAATGTCGCTGTGTAGGCTGCGGCAGCAGATGCCTGCGTCACCCGAGTGCTTCGCAATGCAATTTGGGCATTTTTAACGGAGACTATCGCTGCAAACAGGTGGTACACTGTCCAATATGTTTCCGCTGCTGGTTGTCGCTCGTTAACCTGACCACCACGTGCGACGACGACGGTGAGCCGTTTACGAGCTCGCGTCAATGATTCCAGCGTATCTCGACATGCAAATTTTATTTCTGCTCTTGCACGATAATCTACACTGCTTGTCTTCTGTCAATAAAGTCGCACGTTCTGTTCACTCACTTGTGGCCTGTTTGTATGGGCGTCAGTAGAGGCTCTTGGCAATTAGAACGCACCAGCTACGCGGCATCGAAGGCATTGAGGCTTGCCGCATAGCCGGCAGGACAAGCACGACGCGTACCAGCGTACGCGACAGGCGAAAAACGGCCATATTGGATTTTGTTCTGAAAATAAAAAAGTGTACTTCCGCTTCCGGATTAAGCAACGTCATCTGACGACCACCTGAGTAAGTTCCATGCGCTTCCGCTGCTTATTTTCGAACCACTGCGATAGGTACAGTCACCCTTCTCTAAGTTGGTTCTTTATTCTATGGTTACGTGGCGTTAACAGCGCAACACCCTCGTGCCACCTCCAGTAACATGCTGCAACAACGCCGATCGCAGCTGGCGCTTAGCTAAGGGGATAAACCGGATTACAGGAGACGCGATGTCCATGCGGAGAAAACAGCATCAGAGGACACATTAAGGTCGCGCGTCTCCACACACTACACCTAATAAATCTTTCGTGACGCGCGCTAACCGGGCCTGCGTACTCCGAAGACTTTCAACAATTGCCTTAGGCTTTCATGTGCGAGTGTGCATGTGTATGGGCGTGTTTGCACATCAACTTAGCTTATTTTCTCTGCTCTTATGTTACTTGCGGGAGGGAAGATGTATCAATATGTGGCATGCTACGCGGTGTACTCTGGACACGCTGGTCGCACCCAGACAGCATAAAATGGCGTGCAACGCAATAATTGTCGTTCTTCCCGTGCCAGTCGCAGTGCCAGCGTCGTGTAACTCGTAGTACGTGGCTGCTCTGTGTATTGAACACACAAGTATGGAATTCCGCTGCTTTTACTATATCATATAAATTTGCTTATGACCTTACTTTATAGCACTGCATAGATCTCGCCCTGTTCTACGCCAAGTTGTCTTCCGATTTTTGCACAACAGCAGCGCTATCGGAATGGGATAAACGGAAGCCCAACGCCCCCCCCCCCCCCCCCAAAACAGAAAGCGATATGAATGTACCCAAACTGCGGTCTGTGCTCATTTAGCGTATAGTAAGAATGACCCGTGCGTATCTCGCAAAAATGTGGCATCGTAGGGCAATATAGCAACAGTTCGCTGCTATCAGCGTGTTTCATTACTAAGCAATTGACCCAAATCGCCCACAGCGAATCTCCGCCGCGTACATTTCAATGCGCGCCGCCAACCGCCCATCCAAACTAATGCGACGACGGTGCTGCCATCTATAAGCCAGATCTCGCGGCCATTAGCGAAGGTGACCCACCACCCGAGACAGTTCCCTCAAAGACACTTTACACGAGTCAAAAACAGGTTGACCACAATGTGTTTATCGCATGCAGTACCGCAAAGAGGAACAGACGCTGAATAAGAATATAGGCTTTTTTTTCTTTTTCTACCTGGTCACGTGAGGCTAACGAAGAAGCCGCCCGTTACAGGACGGCTCGCAAAAGGGTGCGACACCTGCACGTCTTTGCGCAATTGCCACAAAGCGTCAGCGCTCGTGGCTAACCCATCGGCATCAGTGGTCGCCGGTAATAAAAATCTCTGAATCCCTTCACGCGCTCGAAGGGTTCTTGGAGACAGTGCCTCGTTGAGTCTGTCAGGTCAGCGTTGAGCAACAACCACGTCAGGTTGGTCCGTACTTCTGATTTCTTCATGATAATCGTGGCCTGGAAAGCCGAAACGAAAAGACAGGTTCTTGACTTACTTAAAAAAGTCTGGACACCTAATCTAGAGGACGAATTGAATATAGCATAACGTTTGCACGCTTACGATGAACGCTTTCGCAAAGTGTGACTGACAGAAGACGGCTAAGGGGTAATAAATTTCAAAGTCCAGAAATTAAATGGGGTTCGTTTCTTCGAATTCGTCGCATTAGCCATCGTGAAAACGTACCTGCAAAGCAGCGTGACGTTAAAGAGGCTGGCGGAGACGCACTTTCAGAGCGGTTGCACGTCCGTTTGCCGAAACATTGGCCCGGAGACGCAAGTGCGCGTCTTCCGCCTCGCTCTGGTGTCGACCAACGTAAGCGCAAGCGTATTATTGAGCAGACCCACTTGGAGATATGGCCGGTTCACCCATATCTCCAAGTGGGTTCAACTCTTACCAAAGGTCGGGGGTTTGCCTCTCGACCTTCGCGATGTCGATTTGTATCCAACGAGGAGATATTGCCGATGGCCCATATCTCTAAGTGTGTTCGACTCCCACCAAAGCCCATGGATTCGAGTGCCTTAGGTAACTTTATCTTAATCAACTGTGCTTCAATTAACACCAAAGGTAGTGGGTTCGACACTCAACCTTCGCTATGTCAACTGGAATCCCACTTATATGTGGCCCATATCTCCAAGGGTGTTCGGCTCACTGTGAGTTTTGGTTACATGAACTTTGGTGCAATAACGCGGCACATGTATTTTTCTTCGGGTGAGACATCTAAGGCGTTCTTCTTAGTGTCGCTAATTGGAAATTAAAGCAGGGAGTATGACAAGACGTCTTCCCGAAAGGCAACAAAATTACATTAAGTGAGCACTAAAAGAAATTAATAAAGGAGCAATGTTCAAGAAAAGTAATTATAATGGCGTCCATGGCAATTAAAATTAGTTTTCTTGACAAATTGATTGCGATTCACACTGTGATTAGCTCTGCTAAGGCTAGATTTAAAATCGCGGGAATTAAGCGTTCTTTTTTGTATATGAAGAGTTCAGGCCCAAGCAAGTCACCTTGTCGATAAGGTGGTTGAGCGTGTCAAACGCCAACAGCCTATTCTGCATGAGTCGCTGGGACTGCTTTTTGGTGGGAAGGCCGATGGCTGTCTTCTCGATGTTGAGGTCCGTCTGTGGCACCTGGCACGCCTGGAGCATTCAAGCAACGATCGTACAGGTACTGTCAGCAGTGCTATTTCATTTTTCTTTACTTTTTCGCGCAGTCACTGCCGCCCTAGCTCTACTAGTTATCGCGCAAGTTTAGCACCCAGCACAATGTAGTGTCTTAATTCCTAACGTCGCTGTGATTAATAGAAAAGTGTACCTGTCGTATCGCCAGAACCTCCCTAAGACAACGAGCGCTCAGTGGGCTAGTTGGTGTTGCAGGTTAGGTGTTAAGAGTTCGGCACCGCGTTCGTAATTTCATTATCTTCCCAGTGGCAGTTATTCCCTAAGGCAACAGCAGCAGCCAGGGCAAGTTGCGAGGGCTGGGAAACAAAGCTTCGCAATTGAAAGCGATTAAACCGCAAGCTACGTGTATGAACCGTGCAATTTCTTCAAATATAGACATATATATATATATATATATATATATATATATATATATATATATATATATATATATATATATATATATATATATATATATATATTGTTTTATACATTCGACAATTCAAGATATAGCAGTTTTGGAAAGATAAGCAGCACTACTATTCTACGGTGTACGATCGGTCTGCGGGGGTGCTAACCTGCAGAACCTTTCCCGGCCAGCTGCAGTAGTTTTCATCGTTCTGCGGTAGTGGCGATCTTCGGAGAACTGGCGACGCCAGCAACGTTCCCGGCCCTTGCACTTCCTTCGGAGAATGAAGACCACGGCAAAGTTAATTAACCATGCGCCTCCTCGTACAGCCCAGAGGCGTCGGCCAGGCTAGCCGTTGGACGGAGCAAGTATTCTTGGTTGATTCGCCGTCGTCTTCATGGTCTATTTGCAGCAAGATAGCTCCTCGGAAAAAGGTGTGTTGCGGTGCGTTTTTTCTCGGGCCGCAGGATTCGTCACAGTCGGCTGACATTCGTAGCGGCTACCGGAGAAGTCAGCTCTAGAATTAGGAGGCGCTGGCTGAAGTCAAGCGTGATAATCTTGCTACGAGGACCCGCTCAACTCGGTGGATTCTGGGAATCCAAAGAGCGTGGGCGAGTGTGTGAGCCCTCGCCCTCAAAGGCGGGTCGACTACGCCCCAACGACTGTGAACGGTCCGATTGGACGAAGGTTGGACAGCAGTTTTCCCTCCCCTATGGATCTAGGGAGGACAGAGGCTTTTTAAGCGGCTGTTTGTCGGCTGCTTCCAGTGTGCTTGGTGCTTGGAGCTTCGTGCTCCAGCGCTGTGTGTTGTATGCTTCGTCTTTCGGGCTCCATTTGGGAGTCATGCTAGACTGTTGAAATGTACGTCCTGTCGTATTGTAAATACTGCAAATAAATCCTGCACTCCTAGTTCACGAAGACATCAAGTCCCTTGCTACAACAACCTCCAAACATTACATCTGGATGGCAGCGGTGAGATTGGTCTACAACTCATAGACGGCAAAGAGAGCTCACGGACTTCGGTATGTGGTGACCAACCGGTATCCCGATCAAGTTTGAGGCGACTTGGGATTGACCACCTCTTGCAACTGACTGGATACGGCGGAGATGGACTGTTGATACGGTGCTGCTTGAGTAAGTAAGCGTTTGGTTTTGGCTGTAAGATTTACCAGGCTTCAATTTCTCTGTCTTTGTAGATTTGAATCGCTGGATACCTTTTACTTGTATTCTGATTTACGTGGGTATGGCAGCAAGTATTATGTGACAGCAGAGCCAAAGCTCAAAGTAGCGACCATGGTCCTATTGTGTATGGCGAGAGCTGACCTGTTGTGGTCGTTTGAAAAGGTCGAGGTAGTCGTAGAGGAGGACTTCAGGGAAGCAAAAATTCATAACACCATTCTCCAAAGTGACAATGATTTGAAGTTCATCGAACTAGGTAAACAAATTCTAAGCAAAAAGCGAGAAGAGGAAGTAATTAGGCAAGAACAGGAAGAAATGAGGCAAAAACAGGAAAAAGCTAGGCAGGAACTGAAAAGAATTTTACAGGAAGAAGGCCTAACAGAAGTAACGAGGCAGCACGTTGCTTCATTCAACAAAGAGATTCACGGTTTGGAGCAGGCAATGGAACGAAGTGAACAGCGGCTTGACAAATGTATACTCTTAACGCAGCGAAAGTGGGAGGAAATCGATAGCAGATTTTGGTCGAAAGCCGAGAGAAGTTGTAGAACCTGCGAGATTAGCAGCAGGTTCCTAGGCGAACTCGAAGTGCTAGCAGCTAACGTTGCCTTAGTGGCAACAGAGGCCCGTAAAGGCCGTAGTGAGAGCGACAAGGGGCTGTGCCGACAGAGCACTGTAGAGACAGCTAGGCCAGCTGTGAATAAATTGGCACAGTCACCGCGCGTGTGAGTCACTTGTAATGTTAACGAGGTTGTTCACGAAGTACAGAGTACTGCTGTTTGCCAGACGCGAGTACCCATGTCGATTCAGGTCTGCGTGCCGAAGTGAAGTGCCAGCTGGACGATGCAGTTGAGGGCAGTTCGAAAGATTGCGAGCTGCGTAGCTCAAGGGAACACAACCACGAGTTCAAGGATCGGTGCAATTGTCCGCCAGTCTAGGTAGCCAAGAGGGGCATGATTTAATTAGGAATCATTCGGACTGTGCAGGTGAGACAGCGATCGAGACCGACCAGCTGTGTGCCGATGCACAGCGTGAGCTGGGCAATGCAGTAGAGGGCAGTTCGTAAGAGTGCGAGTTCTATAGCTCGAGTAAGGACTGCTGCATTGTTCCAGAGTCGGCTGAGCTGTACGCCAGTCAAGGAAAAGAGAGAGTTGATTTAAATGATAATGACTTAGACTGTGCGGATAGGAGAGCGATCCTGTCTGATGATATGTCTACCGGCAAGCTTAAGGCGCGCGAAGGCGGCATGAAAGAGAAAGCGCCGTAGAAAGAAGCGCAGTAAAGATAGGAATGCGGTGAATAATGCAGCGTAGCCAAAGACGGCGACAGACGCAAGAAGCGAGGGCGCGAGGAAAAGAAAGGTGCGGTCGTCGTTGACGATGTTGGCGCATCAAGCACGTTCGAGCCCACAGCCAAAAAGAGACCGAGAAACATGTTATGCGCGGACAAAGGGCACGGGGCAGTTCCTTCCTCGTCGTTCCGTCGTTCCTTTCGGGGAGCAGCATGTAGTGCAAAGGAGAGCAAGGTGGCACTTCGAGACGAGGTGGTAGGGTGTCGTGACGCGCTCAGTCGAGGTGATGTTGAAAGCCTAAACACCAGGACGCAAATTTGCAGGAGACTAACGTCTTGAAGGAGCTGATAGTGTGTCAGCCCTTTTGTTGTTCCTGGGTAGCCAGGATAGCTTTCGAACCGCGACCACCTCGAGTACGGCTCAGAAATATGAGTCCGTCGCAAACGTTTGGAACGGGAGGCCCAGACAGTTGCCGTAGAAATGAAACGTGTTGTTTTGTTTTATTTTTGAGCACTTGCAAATTAGCGCGATTTGAGATACAGTTTCTTTCAATACGTAAGATATGAGCTTTCTTTGTGTTTTCGTTTAAGAAGCTCCGATATGTGGAAGATGTGATTTATGTAAAGTTTTAGTTTCGCGAGTTATTATTTAACAGTACATTGGCTTTTTTTGTGAGTAACCTGGAGTATCATGTCATCGGTGAGAGGCCTATGGTAACGTGCGTGTGTATTAGTTAACCATGGGCCCTATAACGTAAAACTATTCCAATATGTTTTTATTCCAATCTCTTGACGTCATATTTGCGTAACCACCGACGCAAGCACCGGGCGGTCACCCACAGGGTTGCCTGAACAGACCAATCAACCGCTCTCCTCATTTCTGGGAGGTCACTTATGTTTGCTAGAAAAACGAATAACATTGCCAACACTGAGTGCTTGTCTTATCCAATTGGCTGACAAGAGGCGAGGACCACACTCAAGTAGAGAGGGTTTCGATGGGCCCCAGCCAGGGCACTGAAAATCGATAACCGGTTGGAGAGGGTGGTGCCGGCGTCTGCGACTGGTCCGCTTTCCCTTACTTAACTTGTGGTGGCTCGTAGAAAATCACGGCGGCATGCAACGGAAGCTTAAGAATGACGATAAAACGGATCCTCAGCAAAGAAGAGTTGGCCGAATGAGGTCGTAAACGCTCCAAAAGTGCTCGAAAACGTCGCACGGCCGCGGAAGAAATTTTATTGTACGCAAATCAACCCTTGCTATCCGGCAGGTGCGAGTACAGCAGCGCCTGAGTGATCGGGGGCAGCCATCTTTTATTCCTTTCGGTACGGGGCAGCCTGCGGGTATTCAGAAGAAAATTCAGTTTTGTTCGGCATATTAATGGATCTTTATTGCGTACGCGTCACTTCGACGCGGTGAGTTTTCGCGGTTTTGTGACGTCGCACGACAGGCAGGTGAAATGGGGCCAGCCCGAAAACGTTTGACCAATAGCCGTGGGCTAATGGCGAAACGCGCTGCATCAGAAATAACTGTTTTCTTTTTTTGGTCAAATGATGCATAATCAGTGTGTACACATCATATCAGATGGGGAGGTATTGCGGTCTTCGCGACGTCGCGTGACAGACGGGGGAGGGGGGGGCAGCGCAAAATTTTTTTGACCAATCGCGGAGTGCTGATAGCAGAAATGGAATAGAAAAGTTTGGAACAGTTTTGCGTCATAGCGCCCCATCTTTCTTTATAGGTGTTTACGAAGTTTCTTAGGTTAAGTACGTATATTTTCAGTAAGTGCGTAAATTTGCACGGAGAAACGTTCTTAGTTCCATTAGCGCGTGTTCGGTGCGTACGGATGGAAGCAGAAGGGCTATGACTGGGTTGCTGATGTGTGTTGAGGACGGCCGCGTTCTGATTTCTCTAGTAAGCGTGCGTGGAACTAGTTAATATAAGACGCATATTTTTAAAGGTTCCCCTGCGTTGAGCAAGTTACGCAAGTTTGGTTGTTCGTTTAAGGAACATGCCCTGTACGCACTAGATGAAGAAACGTGAGTAAGCGTGATGAAACGTTTGCGTACGTCGCAAGTAGGCGTTTCGAATAGGGACCACAAAGCTAGCGCGATTGGGATTACGTACCTGTGGAGTTGACCAGACTGTTCAGTGGCACCAGTACTTGCAATAAGTACACCATTTCGGTAGGGTTAGAACAGGCTGTTCGTGAAGTTAGGCTGCTCAAGTTATGTTCGGGTATTGGTGGTTGAGAACCTTCGGTTTAGTTCTGCGTAAACCTTTACTCTTGTGCAGCGCGACGGTCAGGTTTGAGTGAAATCAAGGGGAACGTGAACGCTCGCTTTAGCGGCACAATATTTTGGGGTCAAAATTTTGGGTTCCCAGTTGAGCGGCTTACATTGAAATTTTGAGAGGAAGCCTGGTTGGTTAAAAGCTGATTCCGGGCGTTTGCGCGCTGAGTGGTATTGTGCTGCCGGCATCGACTCTTCTGTGACGGTTGTTGTTAGATTGTTTAAGACATTCCAAGGGCGCAGTTGTTGCAGAGAGCAAAGCTGTATTGTTGCTCGCCAGCCATTCTCTTTCTGCCCAGCGGTTCTCAGCACTGGCCAGTCGAGATTTTCCAGGCTATAGAGGAGCTGTTACGATCGGCCTTCTGGGGTGATAACCTGCCGAACCTTTCTCGGGCAACTGCAGTAGTTTTGATCGTTCTGCGGTGGTGGCGATCTTCGGAGAACTGGCGACGCCAGCAACCTTAACCGACCATGCACTTCCATCGTAGAACTAGAGACCAAGGCAAGGTTAATTAACCAAGCGCCTCCTCGTGTAGCCCAGCGGCCAGACTAACCAGCCCGACTAACCGTTCGGTGGACCGTGTATTGTTGGTTGATTCGCCGTCGCCTTCATGGTCTATTTGCAGCAAGATAGCTTCTCGGAAAAGGGTGGTTTGTGGTGCTCTTTTTCTCGGGCCCCAGGATTCGTCACAGTCTGCTGAAACTCGTGGCGGCTAGAGGAGAAGTCAGCTCTGGAATTAAGAGGCGCCTGCTGGGGTCAAGCGTGACAACCTGGCTACGAGGACCCGCTCAACTCGGTGTGTTCTGGGAATCCGAAGTGCGTGTCTGAGTGTATGAGCCCTCCTCCTCAAAGGCGCGTCGACTGCACCCCAACGACTGTGGACGATCCGATTGGACAGCAGTTTTCCCTCCCCTAGGGATCTACGGAGGACAGAGGCTTTTTAAGCAGCAGTTTGTCGGCTGCTAGCAGTGCGCTTCGTGCTTGGAGCTTTGTGCTCGAGTGCTGTGTATTGTATGCTTCGTCTTTCGGGCTCCATTTGGGAGTAATGCTAGACTGTTGAAATGTACCTCCTGTCGTAATGTAAATACTGTAAACAAATCATAAACTCCTAGTTCTCAATGAGAGCAAGGTCCTCCCTACGATCCGAAATCTAACAACAGCTACAAACCAAGCATGTCTATGCAAATCTGTCATCTAAGCATGTCAAGCTTGATGCTTCACACACTCTCTCAGTACAAGCAAGCATGATACAATCAAGAAAATCAAACAAACAGCACATTTTAAATATAACTTATACAGGTTCGTATCAGCCATGTCTCAACACAGAATACGTTAGTCTGGTAGCATTATACACAGCTCGGCAAGCTCTAGAGATTTCAGAGCTGTCAGCTACGTTGCAGTTGAGGCGTCTAGTGTATTCCGTTCGCTCATTACTTGGGGAAAAAAAAAAAGATTGTTGTCATTACAAAGAAATCCCCAAGATTGAGAGGGCGTTTGTGATGGGTGATCCAGGTGTGGCGTATATTGATAAGTCTTCGGAGTTAATCCTAAATTATTGTGCAGAACTAAGCATAGGAACATCGAGCGGTATATCGGAGGTCGGCTAGATAGAGGGTAAAGCTCTGCGCGAAGTGCAAGTTCAGCCAGTGAATACGTACGACTGTATTTGTTATATATAAATCACGCAGCTTTTCGCTGCACCCTTTCGAGCATGGCTAGGTTGGTAGCTGGATGAAGAAACCATGCAATATTAGCATATTCCCATATCGGACGTATAAGCGAAACGTAAGCCCGTAGCTTTATTCCTTGACGCGAGTTATTCAAGGCCCGTTTAAGGAAAAAGAGCTTGTTCATGGCTTTTTTGCTACATGCTGAACGTGTGTTGTCTAGTTTAAGTCAAATGTGATAACACCCAGATATTGCTATTCAATAAGAGTTCGCAGTGCGGTGTTATCAGAACCATATGTGAACTTGAGCGGGATCTTTTCTTTGTAACGGACATAGGAAATGTCTTTTCTTTGTCAACGATCATGTTTCAGTCGTGACACAACTGAAAAACATAATTTAAGGCGCTGTTTTGTTTGGTCTGGTCGGACCGGTGTTTTATAATGTCACCCATAGCGTGAGTGGAATAAAAGGAGCGTCGGACAATAGACTGTACTACCCTCGCAATCGGCCAACGATTTTAGACTGTACGATCTCCGGAATCGGCGTAAGAACAAAGCTAGAATAAGAAAGTGACATACACCTTTCGAACAAATTGGGGGTAACTCGCCAAGGAAGATATTGACACAAAGATGTGGGCCTCCCGCACCGCTGAACGGCGCACGCAACGGTCAGCGCCATGAAAGATGATGAAGTGCGTAGGCTGCACGATCTTCTTCTGGCCCACCATTAGAGAGAAACGTCTCTTTTGTAACACTCCGTCTCCAACCTACGTTACATTTTTCTGGTGGAGATGCCGAATACACGCTACCATTCTCAGATCGAACACCGTCTGCAAGCACAGTACGAAGTCGGGTCAAGCTGACTCCTGTGCACGTACGGAGAGCCGCCGACTTCAAGGACTGCCACCTGAGCACAAGCTCAGGTGGCAGTCCTCAGAAGGATGAGTACGTCGGTTCCATCTTCTTCCTCGACCGCGCCGACCGAGGTCGTCCTCAACTAGCCGCGAATCCCCACGTCAGTCCACGGGGACACCTTCGAGGATGTAGAGGACTGGCTCGATCACTTTGAGTGTGTCGCAGAATACAACGGCTGGACTCCAGAGCGCAAGCTACGCAATACCTACTTTGCCCTCGAGGACTATTCGCGGACATGGTTTGAGAACCGTGAAGCGGCGCTATCGACATGGGACGAATTCCGACGGCAGCTAATCGGCACATACGCCAGCCTCGATCGCAAGGAACGAGCTGAATCTGCAATTCAGGCGAGAGTACAGCGGCCGAACGAAAGCGTCGCAATGTTTTTGAAGATATGTGCCGACTTTTCCGACGCGCGGATCCATCCATGCCGGAAGAAAAGAAGCTCAGGAACTTGATGCGCGGTGTCAAGCCAGAGTTATTCGGTGGCCTAATACGCAACCCACCAAATACCCTTGCAGAGTTTCTCGCGGAAGCCATATCAATGGAAAAGGCATTGCAGCAGCGAACACGGCAGTACAACCGCAACGTGTTCACCCTATCGCGTGACCCTCTCGCTATGCCCTTGAACAATAATGACGCCTTGCGGGAGCTCATTAGGCTTGTTGTTCGAGAAGAGCTCCAAAAGCCTCAGGTGGCTCCAGCATTGGTACAGCGACTCGCTCTGGCTGAGGTCGTCCGGGTGGAAATCAGGCAGGCAGTCCAAGTCCCAGAGCGAAGCGAGACACCCCAGCACTCTGGTACGGCAGCCGTAACCTCGCAAGTCCTATGCGAAGTTCGTTGTCCCCGACTTTTCGCGATGTGAGCGTCGTCCCGGACTTTCATGGTGTGCGCGCCGTTGAACAAGCAACTAGCGACTTCAGGCCCCGCCGCACGCCATTCATGGCTGAAACACGACCACCCCGCAGGAGCGACGTATGGCGCACCGCAGACCGGAGACCCTTGTGTTTTCATTGCGGTGAAGCCGATCACGTCTACAGGGCGTGTCCTTACTGCCGAGCTGGGCTCCGTGGATTTTCACTGAATGCGCCGCTTACGCGCAATGGTGAACGTCCCCTGCAGATTGAAGCATACCTCGCGGACGCCAGGACCTCGTTTGCCCCACGATTCCCTGAACCCCGGTCACCGTCACCCGCCCGAAACAGGTCTTCCAGCCCCCTCTTCATGCCGAGAGCAACGAGGCGTCGCGCACCCAGCCCTACCTTCCGGGAACAGCGACCTGTGGAGGTGAGGTCACTGATGTTGCGAACAATGAAGATCCTCCGCAACGACGACCACGATATGACGTAATTGAGACGCAGAAAAAGCAGTGTAATTCCGTGTCAGTATCCTGCGACGTACCAGTTACCATAGACGACCACGAAGTCACGGCGTTAATCGACACGGGTGTGGACACGTCTGTTTTGAGCCAGAACCTTGCGCGTACACTGAATAAAGTTTCGACGCAATGGACCGGAACTCAGATTCGTACTCCAGGAGGGCATCTCACAACTCCAATGGGCCGGTGAACGGCGCGAGTCAACATTCGGGGCTTCACGTACATCAGCGAATTCGTCACTCTTCCTGAATGGTGAAAGCACCTTCTACTCGGCATGGATTTTCTTCAGGCGAACGGTGCCATCATCGACCTGCAAGAGTCTAGAGTGAGCGTCGCTACTACACAAGCCATAGCGAACAGTAATGACAACGACCATGACGTCGCGCTTCGCGTAGCTGACGATCACGTCACGTTGCCACCCAAGAGCAGCGTGCTTACCCTTGTCCAATGCGACATGGAGGACGACGCCGAAGGAATTGCTCAGGCGAACATGCTCCTACTTCTTGAGCGCCACATTTGTATAGCCAGAGGGCTTCTTCAGGTGCGAAACAAATGTTCAGTCGTTTTGCTAAGAAACTTTAGCAACGAATATCGGCATGTACCGCGAGGAACGACAATCGCATTCCTTCGCAAAATCACTCATGTAACTGACATGGCCACATTTGAAACCGCATCGTCTCAGCAGTCTGGGTTACCCAGCCTAAAAGAACGGATTCACGTTAACGCTGCTCTGCCAGACCACCAGAAAGATCGTCTACTGAGCCTCGTGAATGAATTTGTGGACTGTTTTTCAACGTCATCTAAAGTGAGGCGCACGTCCATCACAAAGCACCGCATCATTACGGACGAGTCCGCACGTCCTGTTCGTCAGCACCCCTACAGAGTGCCTCCAGCGGAAAGGGAACTGACCAAGCATCAGGTGAAAGAGATGCTCGAAGACGAGGTGATGCAGCCGTCCACCAACCCGTGGGCCTCCCCTGTAGTGTTAGTCAGAAAGAAAGACAACACACAACGCTTCTGTGTAGATTACAGAAAGTTGAACCGTGTCACCAAGCGCGATGTTTATCCATTGCCACGCATCGACGATGCACTGGATCGTCTACAACATGCCAAGTTTTTTTCTTCGTTGGATCTTAAATCAGGGTGTTGGCAAATCGAAGTTGATGAACAGGATCGTGAAAAAACAGCGTTTGTGACACCTGACGGGCTTTATGAGTTCAAAGTTCTCCTCTTCCGTCTCTGTTCCGCACCTGCCACCTTTCAGCGGATGATGGATACCGCGCTTGCTGAACTCAAGTGGCAAACCTGCCTCGTATACTTGGACGACGTCGTCGTGTTCTCGAGCACGTTTGACGAACATCTCGCACGACTCGAGAGTGTCCTCGCTGCGATCCATACTGCCGGCCTCACCATCAAGCCTGAAAATTGTTACTTCGGGTTCCAAGAGCTCAAATTTCTTGGCTATGTCGTTGGTCCTCAAGGTGTCCGACCAGACCCCGACGAGTTAGCTGCCATCGCCGAGTTTCCACCAACCACAGACAAGAAGGCTGTCCAACGCTTCCTTGCTTTGTGCGTATATTATAGGCGCTTCGTCTAAGGATTCTCTAGAATTGCTGAGCCTCTGACACGGCTTACACGCGACGATGTACCTTTCATTTGGCGGACGAGCAGCAGCAGTCGTTCAATGAATCGCGCAAGCCTTTGCAAGAGGCCCCAATACTTGCTCATTTCGACGAAGACGCTGACAATGAAATTCATACTGACGCCAGGAATTCTGGTCTCGGCGCAGTTCTTATGCAGTCGCAAGCTTGTGCGGAATGCACCATTGCTTATGCAAGCCGCAGTCTCACCAAGGCTGAGAAAAGCTACTTAACCACTGAAAAAGAATGCTTAGCGGTTGTGTGGGCAATTAGTAAATTCCGACCCTACTTGTACAGTAGACCCTTTAAGGCATTCAGTGACCAACCACCACGCACTGTGCTGGCTTGCCAACCTCAAAGATCCTTCAGGCAGACTAGCACGTTGGAGCCTGCGCCTACATGAGTTCGACATTACAGTTGTCTACCGATCTGGAAGGAAGCACAGTGACGCTGACTGTTTGTCACGCGCACCACTCCCTACGACGTCATCGGACCCTGACCATGACTTGCCATTCGTCGGTGTTATCGACGTCACAAAAAATGGCTGAGGGCCAGCGCGCTGACCCTGAGCTCCTGCCACTGATCGAGCACTTTCAAGGAGTTGAAAGTGTTTTATCCCGCTCGCTCGTGCGCGGCTTATCATCATTCTGCTTGCACAACAAGGTCCTTTACAGGAATAACTGCGGAAGCGGTCCCAATACGCACTTCCTTGTCGTGCCGTTGCCGCTGCGCCAAGCCATTTTGCAAGCGTGCCATCATGAGCCATGCGCGGGACACTTGGGATTCGATAAGACATTGCAAGGATACGACAGATGTATTACTGGCCCTGGCTTTATTCTTCTGTACAGCGGTACGTGAAGACCTGCCGCGATTGTCAGCGCCGCAAGAAACCACCAGTCAAACCGACCGGCATTCTCCATCCTGTAGACCTTCCTCAAGCAGCGTTCCAACAAATATGAATGGATCTACTTGGGCCATTCCCACTGACCTCTTCGCGCAACAGATGCATAGTTGTCGCTACCGACTACTTAACCCGGTACGCCGAAACCGAACCTATCCTTCAGGCAAACTCGTATCAAGTGGCCAAGTTTGTACGCCACATCGTCCTACGACATGGTGCACCATCTGTTGTCATCACCGACCGCGGTACAGCTTTTACAGCAGAACTTATGCAGGACGTTCTCCAGCTGACGCATTGCTCTCACCGCAAGAGCACTGCGTATCACCATCAAACCAATGGATTAACTGTACGTCTGAACAGAATGCTGGCTGATATGTCGACGTAGACCACAAGACGTGGGACGAGATTTTACCGTACGTGATTTTCGCGTATGACACTGCTGTACAGGAGACTACACAGTTTACGCCATTCGGACTTGTATGCGGGCGCCACGTCACGTCAACACTTGCCGCCATGCTACCTGTGGCTGATAATAGCCCGACCAGCGAACACGCGGAAGAGTTTGTACAAAGAGCCGAAGAGGCACGCCAGCTTGCTCGGCATCGTATCCGGAGCCAACAGCATACCGACACCCTTCGATACAACCAGGGTATACGGGACGTCCATTACAATACCGGCGCCTGCGTGTGAGTCTGGACGCCAGTCCGTCGCCGTGGATACTCGGAAAAGTTGATCCGCCGGTGTTTTGGTCCCTACAAGGTTACGCGGCGCCTCAGTGACATGACATACGAAGTCGTCCCCTGCACTTCCGACCCGGTTCACTCTGTCGTCGTCATCGATGTAGTGCGCATGAAACCATACTATGCGCGTACGTGAACGCCTAGATGCACCTGAGGAGCTCCATTTCTTATGTCGCTGAAAGAACTTTGTGACGCGACCGAGACAGACGCTTTTCGCATTGGGGGGGGGGGGGCAATTGACACGAAGATGTGGGGCGCCTGCACCGCTGAACGGCGCCCGAAAGGTCGGCGCCATGGAAGACGATGAAGTGCGTTGGCTCTACGCTCTTCTTCTGGCCCGCTATTAAAGAGAAACGTCTCTTTTGTAACACTTCGTCTCCAAACTATCTTACAATGTTGTTACCCAAATATATACAGTGGAAGAGGTATCATAGTAAATCTTCAGTGAAAAAGCTCTGTATATTTGTATTCGCAGCCTACCATGAATGTCGTCACGCTAAACAGCGTTCGCTTTTATGTGTAATGCATGTGTGCGAGAGCTGCCCATGTAGGGACCGGAGGGATAACCCCGCCGTACCTGAAAGGGTAGAGAATAAAGTGGGACCGCTTGATATGTGCTGTCTTGCCAGAAACATTGGGCCGCTTTGTGTGTGCCCGAATGGACGCCTTGGGGCTGGATTTGGCCGAATAACCAACATGGGTCAATGAGTACGTGCCATTGGGTAGGTGACCGAGACAAGCAACTTTGGCACTGGTATGCGGCGCCGAATGTGTGCTAGTACTTGGTCAATCCACAAGAGTTATGTGCGACTAGGGAGGAAGAGGTGTGAAGCCCTTATTTTATTTAGGTGCGCGTCGTACACCCCTCATTAACGTTCTTCCCACGACAAGCTTCATACATATCCCTCGGCCTCGTGATGCAGACAGTTAAGAACTTCAAGTGCAAAGGCTGTGTTCGCAGAGGGAGAATTCTTACGACCACCAGTGCTCTTCCGAGATGACAACAAAGTATATAGCGGCAAGACTTGTCACTCTCTGAGCAGTTCGACACTATTGACGCTAAGGAACAGTGGCACTGAAGGCGATTATTAATGAGAAGGCTCACATTAGTGACGCTGTAAACTAGTTTCAAGGCACAGGCAAACCATCACTGCCTGCTATGCAGAGGATTTGTCGCAGCAACAAATGGATTCTTTGCGCACTTTGTTTTACCACTTCAGATGACAGACGCCTATATAATGTAACGGTCACAAAGGTTCGTTTAGGATATGCGCGTGCTATTGGTGCATAAACCTGTTCGTCATAGCCATGTTCAACTGCCTTTCAAGTTGTAACCATGTATCCATATGGATTCAGACACCGTATATTTATATAGGAACTGAAAGAAAAAAGAGTAAATACACAGATGCTGGAAAACTGGAACTTGCCATAGAGTAGTCCGAGATGCCGAAGCCAGTGCATGGTTTGTACAGCGCACTGTTGGCGCTACTGGGTCGGTCAGTCAAGTTGTAAACGGCGACGCCCATCTGCAGCGCCAACGCCACGACGAGCTCCGGCCTCGAGAATTGTGACGTCGCCATACGGTAGGCCTTGTCCTGTTGATTTCACAACGCAAGTTCACCGACATAAGCTCTCTACGCAACGGAAAATCTGCCTTTAATTGCTATCGCTATTCGTACCTTCCGTATCTGATCATGTCATTTACAGAGTGTTTCCCGTAACTTTAACCAAGCACTTACAAAAATAGTGGTGAACTGCAGCGGAATGAAACCAATGACCTATCGTTTGCCGAGACATTGCGTTCCTTAGAGTATTTTTTTAATATTCCGCTTAATTAGTGAATTAACTAGGCTAAATTATGAAAAATTTTCAATATTAATTTGAGGGCCAAGTGCGTTTAGTTACGCTTATAAGGTTTCCATATTTTTTTATGGTGACAAACATGCTGTGTGGTGATTTATCTTGGCGTTTAAAGAAAGCCCGGGTAATAAATGAAACCACGTGACGGCGCTCATGCGCTGTCATATTGCAGCGCTCTCAACCGTGCTTGGAGCGAAAGGAGCGTGCGCGCGGACCATGGCGAAGTGAGGGGCTGCGACTGTAGGCATCGACTTTACAGTGCGTCAGCATCTTTGACGGTGGCACATGGAAAGGAGGCACCTTCGTCCCTGGTAAGCGATAGACTGACCGCGCGCAGCGTTCCAAGGTAAATATACCTGGTAGCGAAGCTTCCATAGGAGCCCATACGTTCAAAACATGGCGGTCTATCGCCGGTTCATGGGGCTTAGCGCCATCTGTATGTGGTGGGAACACTTCCGACGGAAGAAAAAATAACGTGACGGCATGTCCGTTAAAAGCAGAAGTGACGTCATTTTGTTTTCGAAGGCGCGAAATTTGTTGTTGTTTCTTTGGAGCTATATATTCAAATGCCCCGCCATTCGACTTGATGGGCGTTTCGAGCTTTCAGCGTGGAAAGCGATGCAGGAAAAGGTCAGCCGTACGGTTGTCGAAATAGCATCCCTGCACAGAACATACTTTCTTTGGAGGCCGACGAAAGCTTTAGGTGTAGAGTGCTGATCCTATTGTCGGATGCCAAGCCCGTCAGCCAGCGCAGTCGCACGAAAACAACTACACAATTATCTGGCGGTCGTAACTCACTAATTTTGACTGAACAGATTAAGAAGCAATGAAGCTACCCGCGTCGCCAAATTCAGACAAACTTCGACAAGCAAGAAAGCACAAATTGTGAGGGGGGCGTATTTCAACAGATGATACGAGTGCGCCTTTCTGCCCATTTCAAGACGTGCATTGCACTGCGAGTGATAGTGGCGTCAACGCCCCCTGTAGCGATGGGCGCTGAAAAGAAATATATTTATTAATAATAATAAAATTAAACTTATTTTCTTAGCTCATCACGAATATACAAAATTGACTAGAAAGTTTATTTTCGTTGAATGAATCTAACTGTGTCTCGTTTGAATTAAAAAACGCGTTTTTCTTTCCCAATGTTTGTTCCCTCCAAACATAGTCGCGCTTCAATCACTGCTCCCATAACCCCCCATGCTGATGTCGGTGACAATCTGTACTGAACCGCTTTTCGCCCGAAGCTTCGCGACCTATTTGAATCGACCTTGAGCGTTCTTCCAATCGAAGCACGGTCCATTATTCTCCTCTCCGACGAACTGGCGATGTGGCTGCAGCGTGAAAAAATATTCTTAACCACAATCGCCCCCATTCGAAAAGGAGCCACCCTGGCGACTCCTGGTGAGCATAGTATGAGTGGGTCGTAATACGGCTTCAACCGCTGTACGTGGACGGTTTCACGACCACGACAGCGCTGGCCCGTATTGGCGTGGCAGGCTCGACGATATTAGTTCCCCTGTATATGCTCCCGCAGGGAGCAGAGTTGCGCATAACTTTTCCGGCGCCGCTAGCACCGCTTTTCACCGAGCTCGATCACGTGGTGCAAAATGATGTCAAATGATCAACTGTGCGCCCCGTAGCCAGCTTTACGGAAACGGTGCCAACTCGTTTCTCTCTGGGCCATGGAAATTGTAATCAGCGGACCGTCGAGCGTGCGTAGCAACGATCGGCTCCGGGTTGCAGGTACGATATTCGAGGATATTAAGTAAATGGTCTTCGTGAAGAGCTACGAAGCAGGTAATTTTGACACTTGTATTCCAGTATGACGGGTTACAGAGCACGAAACTGAGCAAATTGCACGGAAGTTGGCTAAGCTTTTTACGCGGTGCCGGGTGGACAGACGAGACCGGCCGGCTCCGAAAGGGACCAGGATATGCGAGGTCCGTTCGCCTTGTTTACAGAGGTGAGTTCCGCTTGTTTACACTAAAGCGGCATTTATCTGGAGGAACACTCCTGAACACGTTGAAATGCGTACGCCTGGCATGACAGGTTGTTCACTCGTGCAATTTTTGGTGCACATGTGCAGCGCGACTCCGACGCGGAACAAAGAAAGGACGACACGTCTGTGTCGCGCTGCACATATACGCCAAGAATGTTAACTTACCAACTCGCTCAATTCGCTTTGTTGCTTGTGCGATTGTTCTGACTACGCGGCTGCAGAAAACTGTGTTCAGAACCGAGTAAATACAATCTGGTACAATTTGCGCGCGGCACCCTGGCTCTTCTCTGCTCCGTTTCATTTTTAAAATTATTTGTCGGTGTTCTGATTTTTCATGTAAAGTCGATTGGTGTGCTGGTGGTCACCGTATTGTAGTAGGCGAAACCCCCGTGCGCTCCCGCCTATATGAGACAGCTGCGATAGCTTCAGTGTTTACCGCCCGCAATATGTTGCTTGTTCGATCAGCCTTAGTCGACGTGAGGAATGTGAAATTATTTTTGTACGTTTAATAAGCGCTGTATTACAGTAAATAACCGTGAGTAGTATGAAGAGATAAAGAAAAATGTGCTGCCATATTACAGTCTGCAATGTGTGAATGATTACTTACCATTTTGTCATCTTATGTGATTAGTCCAATAAAAATAACCTGCTGTTACTCTTAATAACTTGTTGCCTTTCCAGTGGCTTTGAATTCTGGCCCCCAAGGCTCCAAGAACCAGAACTCATCCCCTGCTAGCTACCACCACCCACTGCTCATCCATTCCCTTGTGCGAAATAAATTTGATCTAGAAGCTCATGCATCTTGAATCTTTTTCCACTTGCAGATTTACTGCTATGAAGCAGCTGTTGTGTTTGCGGTGTGAATCGAAAAAATAAGCTTTGCATCAGATGTGCGCATGTGGACATTTGAAATGCGTTTAAATTTAGGTGTCTGCACGGAATATAACGAAAACGTGCAGGCACGATAGTTCTGTTGGCGTCTCGTTTCGTTTCGTTTCGCCTCGTTTGGGCAGCCAAAATGACCTCACATAATTGTCTACCACACATGTGTGAAGCTTTCTTTAAACACCCTTTAAAACATTTCTTGCCTTCCGCCTCCGCGAGAAAACTTCATACGCATGCTCAAAAACATTGCAACGCTTTTTGTTGCAAGGTAATGCGAGTTTGCACGCGAACTTTTTATTTATTTATTTATTTATTTAAAATACCTTACAGGCCTATTTAAGGGCATTGGGTAAGGGGGGGAACACAAAGTGTTTCAACAGGAGTAAACAATATGAATATCAATACAGGAAGTGACAATATAAGTAAAGCAAAGTTTAAAAAAATGTTTGTCTAGGCTAAGCTTTAGATAGCGTAAACACAGTAATATACGCATACACACAAAAAAATACAAAAATAGAAGTGTGAAAAACAGGAAAGGAAAGCAGGTGAATAACATCCTTGTACAATGTTTCTACAGGAAGCTTTGCAATTCTTCGCGAAAGGCGTCACGGTTTGTTAAGCACGCAATGTTATCAGGAAGACTGTTCCATACGGTTTTCGCACATGGCAGTGCTGATGCGTTAAATGACAGTATATTGCCGAATATGCGCTTGAAACTATGGCTATTGTTAAGGCGACGTGGCGTGCGCGCTGGTATTGAAGCGGCAACACATGAGGTCGATTACCATGATGGTATCTATGGAAAAGGCAAAGAAGACTTATCGTGCGACGAGTTTCAAGTGGCTGGAGCGAAATATCTGCTTTAATCTTAGTTACGCCGCAAATTCTGTCGTAGTTGCTTGTGATGAAGCGTGATGCTCGGTTTTGAATTGATTCTAGCATATCAACTAAACAATTTTGATGCGGTGACCATACTGATGACGCAAATTCTAACTGTGGGCGAACAAGAGCCTGATATCTTAATTTACGAAGTGTAGCAGGGGATTTACGCAAGTTCCATCGAAGATAACCCGGAATTCTTGAAGCTCTTGCGCAGATAGCTGTTATGTGCGTACTCCAGGACAGGGACAAGCTGTTCGAGCCACAAACATAGTCAGGATATTATTTCGACGGATCGAAGGGGGTCCTCTTCTTTATATGTAAATTCGTGCATGTGTTTGTATATGTGCGTCTAATATGTACACACAAACTAAAAATTTCGGGGGGTTCGCACCTCTCCGGCTACGCCAATCGTTCGAATTTAGCCTGCATTAAAATGTATCATCTTTGCTCAGCACTTGCGTACAGTTGCCGCATGTAGCTCGCGAACAGCAGACAAAAAAGCAAATGGGACTCGGAGCGGCATTTGCCTCTTGCGCGCGCGAGGAGTGGCTCCACCGCAGAGCTGGATCATTCATAAACAGGATCTATGCGCAAATCTGCTCCCTGCCGGAACATATGCAGGAACACTAGACGATGTATTTCACAGGCGAGGACGACGCTACAACACCTTAGGGTCTGTGATATTTGGAGACAAGCATGGCTGAGAGGCCAGCAGTAACAGCTGGGACCCAAATCGATACAAGGGATCCGGAAGTAAATGAAAATGCGGGTGGTCATAGTCACGTCGACATTGTTGTTGCCATTGGTCGACGGTATTTCTGGTAGCTGCCGGAATTTCTCGGCACGGCGGGCGCAGCTTAACGGATGAGCGTCCACTCGCATGGATCGCGAAGGTACGGGAGAAGGGTGGCGAGCGTCGTCGAAGGCTCGCGGCCATACAAGAGGAAGAATGGGGAAAAGCTGTGGTCGTCTGTGGTGAAGTGGTGTAGGCGTACGTCATGAACGGCAAAATAAGGTCCCGATCAGTGTTATCAGAGGCGAGGTATTTGAGAGTACGTCATCCAAAGCCATTAGTTTGAGGATGGTAGGCGTTGGTGGTTCAATAAACGGTGCGACATTCAGCAAGGAGCGCGTTTACGACCTCGGAGAGGAAGACACGTTCTCTATCCCTGAGGAGTTGGCGAGGTGCACCGTGACAGAGGAGGAGGACGAGGTTAAAAACTCTGTTGAGCCCTGAGAAACCTCTCCCCACCCACCCGTGACAGAGAAAAAAGGTTTCTCATGATGATGAAGGATGCTATATCACGAGCTGTGGCTGCAGGCAGAGCGGCTGTTTGCGCGTATCGCGTCAATGGCGAAGACTATCAATAGTCTATGGTCGATGGCGACAACTACCTAGCGGTTTCCGGAAGCCGTGCGTGGAAGGGTTCCATACAGGTCAATGCCAATGCGATTGAAGGGCCTGGCAGGGCACGAGATTGACTGAAGTGGACCAAAGACATGCTGAGCAGGAAGCTTGAGGCGTGGTCAATGAGGCCACGATCGAAAGTACTTGCACACAAAGGTGTACATGCCTCGTGAATAAAACCTGGAGCGAAGCCGGGCGTACGTTTTGAAGACACGCGCATGTGCACACTGTGGCTCAGCGTGGAATGCAGAACATATTTCACCACGAAGATAACGCGGTATAACCGGCAACCATTTCCGGCCGTCAGAGAGGTAGTTCCGGTGATAGAGAAGGCCATCCCGCATTTTGAAGTGAGAAGCTTGATGGTGCAAAGCTCGAGAAGGTGGAGGAAGAGTCGACGGGTGTGAAATAAAGCGGATAAGAGCGCTAATCCAGGCATTCTTGCGTTTCTCCCAAACCATGTGGCGGCCTGCTGGGAACGAAAGTAATTTATCAACGGCAAACAAGCAAGCAGCGTTTCGATTTACATGGGCAAAGGGGAAAGCACGTCGACATCGAGTTGGCGCGGCGGCCAGACTTGTAGGCGACGCGCACGTCCAAACGTTGCCACCGCTAAGGTCAGGGGGCTAACGGGTCTGAGGGATCTTTCAACGTTGATAGTCAACAAAGCACACGGACGTCTGCAATTACGTCGAAGGGACGGCCATAGAGGTAGCCTCTAAATTTACCAAGTGCCCAGATTATTGCGAAGTGTTTTTTTTTCGTGTCTGAATAACTGGTCTGCTTTGGTGAGGCTACGGCTTGATTAAGCCACGACGTACTCGTTGAAAGCAGATTTGCGCTGCGCGAGCACAGTGCTGAGTCCAGCACCGCTGTCGTCGATATGCATTTCAGTCAGGGCTGTAGGGTGGAAGTGACGCAGTATCGGCGGCGAGGTTAGCAGGTGACCCAACTGCTTGGAGGCATCGTTGAAGGTCGGGGTGCCTCGGCGTCCTTCAGTGTACCTCGTCCTCCCTCGGCGTAACCGAGCGAACGAGCACGCCGAAGGATGAAAGCGTGAACGCGAAGCGCAGTGGGTGATGAAATGCGGCGATAGCGAAGAGAGCGCGAGGAGAAAAGCGGAAGCGGAGAGTATGGCGAAATGGCGAGGAGAAAAGCAGAGTGCTGCGGGAGAGTACGCTATGGCTCAAGAGTATTCGTAATCTGTTTGTACGGGCGACGAGAATAGTGTGGTACTTTCTGGAAGCCACACGCGCACTAGTGATTACACTGGAACCTACGACGATTGATGTATAAAAGCCAACGCGTTTGACCCATAGATCAGATTTTCGATGATCGCCGACTGCGATCGCGGCTATCGTTGTGCTTGAGTGTGTCTTGTTTTGCAACGCTTCTCTTCGACTGCAATGGGCCGCACGAGAGAGAGACTCCGCGCCAGCCAATATATCACGAAATTAAAACATATGCAGAGCTAAGCTCAGATATCGCATTAGGGAGTAGCATCATCGTCTCATCATCGGTGAATTTTTGTGCTGTCTTTTTTTTTCCTATCTACAATATAGGCGTATACAAACCGTTCATCATGGCTTAACAGAAAGAGCGTATTTTGTTACTTACACGTTTTATTTCTGGCTGTTCTTTTCAAAGCGCAAGTGCTTTTAAAATTAAAAAAAATATATGTCTTTTTCCGCACGCTTTCTTAATGCACCCTGTAAACAGGCGGATACACTTGCCAGAGTGGGTGGATACAAGTCCCGGCTCTTGTAAACGTTGACGGGCAGCGTTCGGCATTCTGCGGTGTTCGGCATCGTCAGAATTGTGCTCAGTATCACCACGATGTCCACTTCAGGCCTGTGGGCAAAAAAATTTATGCAAGTGACACGAGGTACAGCGAGTGACCAGAAAAATATCTCTCCGAAACGAAGCAACGAAAGATCTCCGCAGCGTTGTAATCTCAGACTCCAAAACGTTGTTTTCGCTCGCTCTTGTTGAACTTACCCTCGCATTCTAGAACGTTCCTTGACACAACTCCACCTCTAACGGAGAAAGCGAATGGCAGCGCCACCTTTCTACAAAAAGGTGTCCCTGCTCTCCCTTATTGCCGTTGCATGGCAACACTTGAGAAGAGTAGCGTCTTTTTCAGCCGAGGAGTGGCGCTGTGGTGAAGTTTGTGGTAACATGCTCTAGAATCTCAGCATCAATTTCGAGCCGACGCAAAGCACGAAAGTAGACATTCCTCACGATCAGAGGCGCCATCTCAAAACTAATCAACTTCTTAAAAACATGCACCCCGAACTCCACAAGGAATGATGGCCGAGTGGTCCAAAGCTCTACATCAGAAATTCCACGCCTTAAAAGACGTAGTCTATGTCGACGCAGCACAATACGTAGAAAGCAGCTGCATGTCCCTACAGCGGTGGACTCCTCAGGTCAAATACGCGCTGGTGGCTCAATCCGCACCAGAAACTCTGAAACAGCGGAAGAGGCAGCTATCGCTCTGGCAATAACCTCCACACATTGCCATTACATTATTAGCGATTCCATAGGTAGCAGTACGCAATTATGCGAAAGGTCGGGTCTCGGCTCCCGTAAAACAAATCCTAGACACCAACCAACATTCACGACAGATCATTTGAGCACCAGCACAACCCTCCCTACCTGGCAACGATGCCGCCCACATCGCCGCTCGAGGACTCGCCAACCGAGCACCCGGACGGTTCACGCTAGGATCAGAGAGTGATCGCATGGTGGAGTTAGCAGGAAATAACGCAGCACTATAGGTTAGCCAGGGCAGTGTACCTGCTAGTACACAAATCGTTCAACAAGCGAAAAGTAGCTTGGAGACGACTTCAGAGGAACACGTACCCCAACCCCGTTGCCTATCACTGCTACTACCCGGACCAATACCCCAATACATGTAACCATTGTAAGAAAAAAGCAGATCTGTTCCATATTATGTGGTCGTGCTAAGCGGAAAATCACACAAATCACGAAATAAGTAATACTGAGCAGTGGGAGGCCGTGTTGCTCAGCTCCGACCCTGACCTGCAGGCGAAGGTCATCAAGAGAGCTGAAGAAGCCGCCCGGGCCCAGAGGCTCGTGGCTGCCTCACAAGGCCACCCGTCAATACCTTGTTTTCAAATAAAGTCTTTACTCACTCAATCAATGAGAGCAGGGGGAAAGTAAATATACCCGCAGTTGAGATTAGTAAGCGGTGATAGGGGGGGGGGGGCAAATTGGTGGAAGAAAAGTAGAGAAACGACAAACAACGGAGGCGTACAAAAACAAAATTCACAATAGAGGCCCAGAAACTTTAGTTACGGGAATTTATGGTTCTTTCTTTCTTTCACTTTATTTTCGTTTTTCAACATAGGTAGGGACACTAGGCACTATAACAACAAGAGCTTGTTGGCGCAACCCACCGCTTCGTTCCAACCGGGACGCTCATCCCATCCATCCATCCATCCATCCATCCTTCCATCCATCCGTCCGTCCGTCCGCCCGTCCGTACGTACGTACGTCTGTCCGTCCGTCCGTCCGTCCGTCCGTCCGTCCGTCCGTCCATCCATCCATCCATCCATCCATCCATCCATCCATCCATCCATCCATCCATCCATCCATCCATCCATCCATCCATCCATCCATCCATCCAACGATGAGAGGACGGAGACGTTACAGTGGAATATGGTTTGAGAACGTGAAGGCTAGTATCTTTCTTATTCTCAGTGTCGTTGGAAATGTAAACCCGAGACAGTGGATTCGTAAAGGCTATTCTGAATATAGCAAGTGTCATAAAATGGGGATGACTATAGAATGCATAGTGCGACTAGACGAAGTCAGCAAGGCGACCACGCAAGTTCATTGATACTTTCAACTACAAATATTTTGTTTTGAGAGGTGCCACATATATATATATATATATATATATATATATATATATATATATATATATATATATATATATATATATATATATATGCACCCGATGAACAGCAATACAAACAAGAGTAACACGTATTTAGGGCTACGCATCAGAAAATTGTGCCCGTGGGCACAGTATGTAAAGCATACAATGTAAAGGTAAATAGACGTAAATCAAGAAACCGAGATTTATTCTTTTATTTTCACAGTGATGCCATAAGCCTGCTCACGTGGTCTCCGTCCTTGCAATCACACACGCCTCAATTATTGCTCTGGTCATATTACATCCGACTCCCGCGTCATTTATGCATGCATTGCCGAGAATGCAGCTGAACCCCGGTAACCGAAAAAAAAACGTAATCGCGCCAAAAGTAATATGGCAAGATAAAATATTTAGGTCTCTGAAATCAGAAAGAAATAAGGGTGCGTGTGTCTGCGTTCAGTGTCGCTATCAGAAAACGAAAAACGAAATAATCGCTATGACCTTTCCCTTGCATGTTTTGATCCCACTGTGGACACGCATACGGTAATTTTATGAGTAGCTCTGATCGTGTGCCTTATGGCCGGAACTAAATACAAGAATGACATAAGATCAGAGCTACAGATAAAATTACCGTACGCGTATCCACAGTGGGATCAAAACATGCAAGGCAAAGGTCAATGCGATTATTCAGGAAACCGTATTTCGTCTTGCGGTATATATATATATATATATATATATATATGTGTGTGTGTGTGTGTGTGTGTGTGTGTGTGTGTGTGTGTGTGTGTGTGTGTGTGTGTGTGTGTGTGTTTGTAAAGAAAGGAGCGCTGTGTCTGTCGGCTTCTTTGTCTAAGGATTGGACTTGTCTCGCTGCAGATTCTAGCCATGAATTAGCACTACTCCGTCAAAAAGAACTTATTTTATCGCAATTTGGAACTAAGAACATTGTCCTTGGTATATTTATTGATTTTACTAAAGCATTTGATTGCATCCTTCACTCGGTTCTACTTGATAAACTTGAAACCTACGGTATTTGAGCGCACTGTGGAAGCCTTATAAAATGTTATCTTCATAATCGCTATCAATATGGTGAAATAAACAATAGCCGCTCAAATTTGAAACGTGTCACCAGAGGCGTTCCTCAGGGTAGTATTCTTGGCCCGTTCCTGTTTATCGTATACATAAATGACTTAGTAAATACCTATAAAGATGCGAAATACGTAATGAACGCAGACGATGCCAGTATGTTTTTTTCATAACCTGATTCTAGTAGCCTTGAGAATAAAGCTAACACTGCTCTGAAAATTCTTCATGTATGGTAAAAACAAAACTGTCTACAAAGCAATATAAACAAAACAAAAGCAATAATGTTTAGGCCCAAATCTAAGCAAATAATCAGTTCCTTCAACCTTGTTTATGAGGATGTAAACATGGAAATTGTAGATAATTTTAAAATACGTGGAGTTATTGTCACACAAAATATGCTTTCGGACATGCACATAGAATCGATATTGGGCGAATTATCTCGTGGAGTTGGCATGATGGTGCGGCTGAGACCTCTTTTACCTTACAGAATCAAGCTTCTTGTTTATAACACCCTATTTTTTTCTACACTTTATTACTGTCTGCTCGTGTGGGGTACCACATCACGTACGAATCTAGAAAAGATACATATACTTCAGAAGAAATTTTTGTGAGCACTATTTAACCTGCCTTACAATGCCCACCACATCAGACTTATTTTCTAAAGCAAATATAATACCCGTGTTTAACCTTCCTAATTACAAGTTAAGTCAAGCTTTCAAACGGGAGGTAAAAGAGAACTTAAATTTTCTTCATGAGTTATCTAATCTCACCAGGAACACACATTCTTACATCACTATGTGGACGGAACAGGGGAATGTAGTCACCCCGCGTGCCAATTGTTCTACAAAATAGATATCATACACACTACCAACACTTTTAAATTTGTTTCTGAAATCCAGTCTTGATATTTATATAACTGATGTATGAGCTTTACGTGAACATTTTGTCACTCAAACTTTCTTAAATAATTGAAGAGCGTTTTTCGGATATTTTGTGTTTTTGCGCTTATTTTTCGTGCATATTTCACATGCAGTCAATTGTTGTGTATATATATCTCCTGTTCAATCACTGTTTCCCTTGTAAAGGAGGCTGCGGGCTCTAGTCAAGTCGCTTGCCTCTAAAGCGACTTTTACCCGCTGTCTCCTCCATCAGTGATGGAAATAAAGAAGTTATTATTATTATTGAAGAGTTGGCCGTGAGTTTACATACGCTAAGGAGGATTACGGCGAAAGCCCACTCACTCACGAGATATCCATTACGTCATTTGACATTCTCATTCTAGCGCGTTGTTACTTCCTATCACTTGTTTTTTTTTTCCCACAAAAGGTCGTGGGTTTGAGTGCCTTAATTACCTCTACCTCAATTACATGTGCCTTAATTACCTTCCCCATAATTAACACCAAAGGTCACGGGTTCATCTTCCACCGAATGTCGTGCGCACGAGTGCCTTAATTTACTATATCCCAATTAACCGTGCATTACATAGCATCACATTAATTCACTGCAAATGTGCGTTCGACTCTGGAACTTCACAATGTCAACAGGAATCCAACTACCAGATACCGCTGGTTCGCTTAAATCTTCAAGCGGGCTCGACTCGATCTTTTGATCGTGGGTACGAATACCTTAGTTAACTCTATGTTAATTAACAGTGCCTTAATTCACTTCGGCTTAGTTAACACCAAAGGTTCGACCTTCGTCCCTCACAATCTCAATATAGATCCAACTTGGAGACATGACTGGTTCACCCATACCTCCATCTTGGGTCGTGGATTCGTGTGCCTCAATCAACTTCGCCTTTATTAGCCCCAACTCTCGACCTTCGCGATGTCAATGGGAATCCAACTTGTAGATATCGCTAGTTCGCCCAAATCTCCAAGTGGTTTCGACTCCCACCAAGGATCGTTGGTTGAACGGCCTCAATCACCTATATATATTAATTACCTTTGTCTTAATTCAGTTCGACTTAATTAACTCCAAAGGTAGTTGGTTCAATTTGAGCCATTCAAAGCGCCCGCCCCACACCGCCACCCACCAGCAGCACGTCTCTTGTCATCTGCGTTACTACGTCACATAACTCAGCTGTGTTCCTCCTTGTCCGTTCCGTCACTTTCATGCGAACCAGTTGCTCAGCTGAAGACATACCTCCTTACATCACCTTAGGCTGTTTAGGCCTTGATGATGCTATCAAGTAACAACTGTTGCCGGGTGGCACATCGAGCACAGGTACCAGGATCTACATACCACAGAACGTGTTCCCTGTGTTGCTGAATTTCGTAATGATTTCTTCGCACGTGCGTGACAGAAATCTGAACATCTTGGCTGGAGTCTACACTGGAAATTGTTCTCTGAGAGATGTTCACGAATGCTGACGCAGACGTATCTCAAATGCAGTGTCAGAAATCTTGCGGAACGTTTATTACCATTAAAACGCAATGTGGCAATGTTCAGATAACATCATTCTGGTGAAACCAGCATTTCCAGTGTGTTCGCAAGATACAGTATTCGTGATTCTTCCAGGTGCAAAATAATTTGTGCGGGTTGAATGTTACCGCTTTTCTAATGAAGATTTGTCAATATTTAAATTCTGGGGTTTTACGTGTCACAACGAAGACACGATTATGAAGCATGCCGTGGTAGGGATTCGCGATTCATTTTCACCATCTGCATTTCTTTAACGTGCACCCGATGCACGGAACACGGGCGATTTCTTCTTTTTTTTTTTTGCATTTCGCCCCCCCCCCTCCTCGAAATGCGAGGGAGTGACGTTGCGTTTAGAGTGACGCCGAAGACGGAAAAAGTTCCGACGAACAGAAATAAACCCCTACGGACGGGGACGCATTCATAAAAACGTCACCGTGTGACATATTCGACGCTAACAAGTTTCCAAACCTAATTCGCCCAACAGTGATCATAGTTATATTCTCGCGTACATTCTCCTAATCTTCGTCACTTTCCAGTCAGGTACGCTCTCCGCGTCTAAACGCTTTATAGCAACGGGGAAGGAAACTGCAGAAACAGAGTTGGGAAACTACAGCGAAAATTTACATGAAGAACTTGCGCTCTGCTGTGCCTAGTGCAGAACGGGTGGTTCGAAGCTTGTAATGTCTCCGCCTTTCCCGGGTATCCTTGGAGCGACAGGCTCCATAATCTCTGGATGCATGTGTTCACCGGAAGTTGCGTACTCACAATGCGAGGTTTTCCGCAGTGTACTCCAGGTCCGTCCATGCACTTTTGTCATTGTAGAAGTAGTAGCCAACGCCGACGAAGACCTTGTGGCGTTCTCTGTCTAAACCCAGCAGCATCCGCATTACCTGTCAATAATAGCAAGGTCGGGAGACTCGTTTCTTTATTTGAGGTACGCCAAAAAAGAGGACCGTAGCGGGAATTTTCAAGATAGTCGCAAATTCTTGTCAATGGTCTACTTTCTCTGCCTGAACAAACTACTTTGTTTTTTTAAGGTGAGTGTCTGGACATGTTAGTAGCACACGAATGCAGCTTTTTGCGCAACAGACGAGAACAAAGAAGCGGCATTACAACCGAGCGTACTAGTGCGTCTCAGCCTCTTCTCTGTTCTCGTCGTGTGCTCAAGAAAACTACATACTTTCTTTTGGTTTTCTTAACACAAGTCGAGATAATAGTAGGCTAATAAAACTAGATTTAGCAACGCACTTATAGCAGACATGAGAAGTTTTCGTCTTTCTGGCCCGGTTTACAATGGTATTCGCAGATAAAGACGCGGGGAGGAGAGGAGGGGGCAGACATAATGTTTCCTATTTGAATATGTCACTTGCGTCCCACTTTGCAAAATATAGGCCAAGTTCGAAATATGTGGCCTAGTTGCGGTATTTGCATTGTATTAGACCCGCGAGTTCTCCGGAGCTTTATGACTATGCGTTCGTTTAGCGAGCGGCGGGAAATTGAGCCAGCTTCCTTATCATAACTACACTTTACACCAAGTTCAAGACCACTACGGCAACCCAGTGTGTTAAGGTAAATGCGTATGGATGAATTTATAGTCTTTGCGTCAAAATAGTTCTTATTCAAGCCTTCCAGAATATCATACTGCCGCTACCCGGAACGTTTCTGAGAGTCCTAAAATAGCCCTAAATGACTAGTTCATATACGAACAAAATGAGGGAAGGGAAGGGTGGGGCAGAAATGTTTTGTAGCACCTGAGAAAATTTCGTAAGATGTTTGCAGCCTATTTAGGGGCTTTAAAAACAATTACTGAAGCCTCTTTTGTTTGTTTTGGGGTATTTTCATGGGTTATACAGGTTCGCAGTACGTTTCTCCTGTGTGCTCGGTCAACTAAAGAAGATATCTTACATTTGCTTAACATTAGGAGAAACTCATGGTTAATGCTTAGGCGAAGTTATAAGTGTGCGGATCTACTAACGCGTTAGCAGTAAATTGCGTACACCAGCGGTCATACGCGTCATAACTGTGTTTTGCGAACGATACCCAACTTCGTTCACTGCCCTGTGAGTGCGATGACCCAGTTTAGTGAAAATGGTGGTGACACTATACCTCACAAGTACTACAAGTCAGATGAGTATGGATCGAATAAAGGCTTCGTAATATGTTACCGAAAGAAGTGCTCAAAAACCATATTGTATGAGGGCAAGGCTTCAAAGGGGCGAATCATATGCGGACAACGTTTCAAAGTACGTGTTTTAATTTGAAGCAACGAAAATTCCAAATGCACCTTCTCGAAAGGAAGAGCTTCGCTGAAGATTGGGTTGCGAATATTTCAAGGTTGCGAACAAGTATCATCTGTCTTCTTTCTTGAGTGACAGCTCGTGCACAACGGTCTCCCCCGCCGCGGCTATCCGGCAAAATACGCAGCCATGCACTCAAGCGAAACCTTCGGGACCAGGCTAATACACACGGACACAGTGAAGAAACCCAAGAAAACACCACACTCGCTGTCTTTTCATGTGTGCCTTCACTATGTCCGTGTCATTGCACTGCTTCACCAGCGAGGTATGATGATTAATCACCAATTAGCCTTTGGTATTTGCCGGCCACGTTTAGTCGAAGTGACTATCACTGAAAGGACGTGCCAGCCCCTTTACCTTGAGTATAGTAGGCGCGATCACGGTTGCGAGCTTTTCGACCTGTGTGGGTTCTTCGAGGATGTTCAGGATGCCGTAGTGGTGCACCCGGTGCTGCTCCTTCAACGCGATCAGGTCGTCCCTGACTTCCACGGTCTGAAACATGTCCTTTTCGAGGTGGCTACAAAGGAAACAAACGCGCGTCTCTATAAGTGTTGGGTAGGAAGTGTCCAGCTTTATGAAATTTAATTTAGTATTAAAAATTTGAAAGCAAAAAACGCGGCATTCGAACGCCGAACCTTCTGCTTCTATAAGTTGGTACGTGGCGGTACCACGTACCATTCAGCATTATTCCTTCCAAACGACAAAGTTGACATTCTTCGCCCTGTATCCTTCAAAGCACGCATATGCATATTATTTCCATTATTCACCACAACTAAACCTTACTGCGCACCTAAGTAAATACTTTTAGCGAAGTTGTATATTCTTTTTTGTTTGTTTTGTACTGCGCTAACATTGTCAGAGACTTGTTCTTTCATCTTCCCCGGCTACCATTTGTATAATTTCTTGGTACTCCCCTTCTGTTACTTCACACAGTCGTTTTGTTTCATTAATCGCGTTATTTATGTCGTTAGATATTTGTTCTTTCATGTTTACTTGCTAACAACGCATAATTTCTTTGTACTCCTTTCTTTTTGCTTATTCCCTGTATCCTCCTCTCACGCAATACTCCTTCGGGAACCTGTGAGGTAACTGAATGAATAAATGAATAAATAAATAAATAAATAAATAATGTTGTGGGGCTTTAGGCCGTGCTGGCGTCTCGTTGGCGCCGCAGATGTGTTTGCACGCTGCATTTCGTGATAAAGTGCGAAAACGTATGTGCCGCCCCTCCTCCCCGTGTCCACTGTAAAGGCAATACAAGCGCCGTGCGTTGCTCAACGTTCTCTCTCTCTCTCTCGGTATACTCTCTACACTAATTGTCCGGAGACATCAAATAATGTCAAAGGAATGCTTGCGTGTCCTCTGTGATGGTACCGAGTCAACCAAATAGATACAAGTAAGCTGAACTCGCGTATAGGAATTTCTGAGTTTAAAAAAACGAGGTGGAGTAGTGACTTCTTTGCCGAAGCAGAAGTGCTGATCATGACCCAGTGCACTCTGTTTTCAGTAAGTTGTTTCTCAATTATCAAGGGTTGTTCATCTTTTTTACTTTTATGAGCTAGTGCACGACGTATACTTTGGTGTAGAGGGAAGCACCAAGCAAAGGTCTTCACCACTGCAAAGTCGAAATGGAATTCTGCAGAAGAGAGAGATAAAAATCAAGTAAACCACTATACTGCAACTATTGTTAGCATGCATTTAACACTAAGAATCGTTGTTGTAACAATAAACTGGACTTCTCACTTCCCCTAACTTTTCTCGCTCACTGCATAGCGAGCGTCTCGACCTTGGCAGCCTTGAAGCCCTGAGGGATCATTGACCCGTTTCCTGCGCGTACGTTTACGTGATGCGTGCGGTTGGCGGGGCGCTGTTTTTGCAGGCCTCTCCGATTCACCCACGTGACCACCGCAATGATGTACTCCGAGACCACGTCGCTCATCTGCTAAGTGGTCACCCAGACTGTTCCGGCTTTCCGCTCAAGATAAAGTCTGGTCAGCCAAGTGAAAATCAGTCAACATTACTTTATTTCAACATCCATAATGAAGAGTAAAGCGATGCTGGGACTTAAACCACAAAAGGCGTGACAGTGGCCTGCACCCTGTTTAAAACACACAGGTAGCAGGATGCAGCAAGTGGCAGCGTCCAGTTAGTCTGCTCACAAATGAAATCTGTGTAGAAAATGCTCTAAACGCAGTATTTGCAGTATAAGAAAGTGAGAAAAAGTTCATTTAAATTTGCAAATTGTCGGATAAATACGTCATTATGTTTAATGCCTACATTTTAGCGGCTCATGAGAATGAATTTATAAGCCAGCAGTGGGTGGCAACCTGAGGTAATGAAAGATTGGCTTAGTGTGGGAGCCATATGGGACATTTACGATTATTCAAACTGCTTGCTTGTCACATCTGTGAATGTCTTAAGCTTGCTAAGATAGCTGTACCCCATATCAGGTGATATTATGATAATGTAGGAAAGAAGAAAGAGTTATGGACTAGAAGCTTTATGTGTGATGGGAGAACAAACCACCGCCTCAATTGTGCTCAAACTGTCCGTGATAATTTAGAGCAAACCTACTCAACGTGTTCTTTCTGATACTTGATTTCATGCAGTACAACTCCAAGACTCGTAACGACAAGTACAACTTCAATGCTAGAGAGCTCAGAGTAAAGTTTATGTCAACATTCATACTTTTGTTCGGCGTGAAATATTACAGATTTTATTTTCGCAATATTTATGGCCATTGAACTACACTTATGTATACGTGCACGTACGTCATCAGCCCGATTTATACGTGCCGGCCGGTGAGAATCTGAGAAGCATAACTGGTATTGCCTGCTTATACGATAAATTTTGTATTTCGGCCGATATTTACTAGATGGTTTACATACACATTAGAGAGTAAGAGACCGCGGATGCTATCCTACGGTATTTGATGTTTAATACTTTATTAAACCAAAATTTGAAGTTTTTTAGTAGCATTTGTTGTATGTGGTAACGTAGATAGCAACTTAAAAGATTCCGAAAGTTTTCTGAAAGCAATAGTCAGAAACTTTGTTAATAATTGTGCTCTGATTGATGCAATAGAAAGCTTTGGAATAATCAATAAGTACACCAACCACGTAATGGTCACTTTCAAGGAAGTCTAGAATAAATATTTATTGCAACAAACGCACATTCTCAGTAGAAGATCTTTTCTTGTGTGTAAGTAAGCAAATTTGAATGATGCCAGAAGGTTGTGCTATTTCAAAAGAGAGGTCACTCGAATGTATAATAATTTTTCTATAACTTTCGAAATAACAGGGAGAATCGGTATTGGCCTGTAGTCGGACGTGTCATATCTGTCACCATCTTTGTAGACGCGAGACACTTTGGCAACTTATAGACATCGAAGAAAATTTCCGGCTAAGAATATAAGGTTGAAACATTATTTACCAATGCGAACAATGATGACAATAACGTGTTTGAGTGGTTCTATTGTAAGGTGTCACTGTTTCCGGATTTGAGTGGTCTCCGGATTTCAGGTCGCAGCTCTTAGGCGCCTGTTCCTGGGTTGAACGTCGGCGTGCCTCGGCGTCGCACGTCGTCGTAACCGAGCGAACGAGCACAGCGAACGGTGAAAGAGTGAAGGCGGAGCGCAGCGGCGGGTGACAGAAGGCGAGAGCGAAAGAACGCAAGGAGGAAAGTGGAGGAGGAGAGTGAAGTTGAAGCATGAGGAGGAAAGCGAAAGAAGACACACTGAAGCACATCCAGAGGGCGCTCACGTCCGCGCATGCGCACCAGCGGTGGCACCGGCCATGCGAGGGAAACAAAAAAAAACTAATCAGAAACCTCACCTTAGCGCATAGCGTTCGGCGCGAGCGTTTCCTGGTAAATATTACGGTTACATAAGCTGCAGTTTCCGGGTAGCGGCAACTGTGGGGCGCCGGTCTATTACAATCCCGCGCGTCGTGGCTCTGCCAGTCGGTGCGGTGTTCGGTTCGATGCCCCGATATATCGCGAATTGAAAACACGCATAGAGCTGCGCGCAAATTTCGCATTAGACAGTATCGCAATGGTCGGTGAATGTTCTTTTTGTTTGTTTCAGCATACACATGCCTCAAATTGTTGCGAATATTGGCTCCAGTACGCATTTGTCTTTAAGCAACCAGCTCGAGCCTCAAATAGCAAGGCAAGGCCCTTCGTGGTATCGTGCATATTTTCCATTCCAATTCCTTTCTTCGTATTCTTCTAAATATCCATGCTCTTCTTTGTCGCCATTCTTTGCCATCATTTCACTGTCTCTGCTTCTCTCACTTTCTTTTTGATGACTCCAGGTTGAGTATTCAGTCTTTCAGTTACCGTGCACTTGGTTGCCAGCTTTCTTGACCTCTTCCTCCATTCTTTGTCCACGATTTTTCTGTCAAACTGCTTCTGCACTTTAGCCGTCCATTTATTTTGATCCATGTGCCTGAGTCTTTCTTGAAAACTTATTTTGCTGTGTGCTTCTATGACTTCAAAACAGACCCAACCCATGTCAACCTGCTCTGCATCATTTGTGGTTTTACCGCTTGCTCCGGAAGCCAACCTGCCTACCGATCTTTGGTTAATTTTGAACCCCGACATGATACTATTTTAAACACAAAGTGCCATTTGCGAACGTTAGAGCTGGTACCGTTATTCATTTCGAGATTCCACTCACCACATCATATTTATTGGGGCCCCAAAATGCTCCATGCTTCATAAACGCTGTGTTCCGCTTACCCTCTATATTCAGATTACCCTGGTGGGCGCCTGAGCAAGAAGTGTTTCGTGCGTTTATGCATGCGCCGATGTAGTTGTATTGCTTAACTATGGGTATGACTCGCTGTTGAATTGACACCATGAAATTACTCGTCTTTTGAATGAAGATGATAATTCCCGATTTCTCTGTGCCAAACTTAAGGCGTACATTTGTCGCTGAGGTGCCACAGCTATTCGCAAGTGTTGGTAAATCTTATATTGTCCGCTATGTCATCCATAAACCTAAGCCCGGTGACGTTCTGTTGCACCGATTGTCCATAACTTATGCAGAATAAATCAAAACCTAAGTCGCCGTTTTCCAAACGTATTTCAATACCCTTGACATATAGCGTGAATAACAGTGGAGGCAGAGGTCACCCTTGCTCCAGCCTTTGTTGAATGTGTATCCCTTCATTACATTTTTGGTCAGTCCCTACATTTTTACTCGGTTGTGTCGATATAGCTCCCTGCGCAGCATCCCCGAAATCGTCATCTATGTCTTCGTTTTTGAGAATATCCCATAAAAAGTCCCTGTCTGTGCTGTCTTGATGTTTGTACGGGTATTTATTTATCCTTTATCTAGTTACTGCGTTTTCCCCACTAACAACTTAAGGTTGTCGCCTGTCAACTACCGATAACAACTACTTAATGTTATCTCTCCTCTCCCGCCTGGCTGCTCGTCACCGCCCACCCACCCGCTCGCTCGATATGTTGCTCTCTATTGAGTCTGTCTGTCTGTCTGTCTGTCTGTCTTAAAAATTTAGTAGAATGAACTGTGGCGGTAATGTCAAAACGTAGTAGAAGGAACTCTTGCGGTAATGTTAACGGCAATGGTGGTTCAGCAAGAATGGAAATTCAAGTTAGCATAGGTATTTGCCTAAACTTTGTCCTTCTGGCGTCAACCGGCTTTGTGACTCTGCTGAACGATCACTTTCAACAAACGATTGTGTTATAAATGCTACAATAAGGGACGTCTAAAACTTAGCACACATGACGTGTATACTTCACCCATCGCATTTAGCGGTCCGTATACGATAGCTATTAATAATGACGGTTTCCTCTGCTACAGTTCCAACTAGTTATTTCAGTGGTATACTAATAATCCGTACCCGCCGTGGTTGCTCAGTGGCTATGGTGTTGGGCTGCTGAGCACGAGGTCGCGGGATCGAATCCCGGCCACGGCGGCCGCATTTAGATGGGGGCGAAATGCGAAAAACACCCGTGTGCTTAGATTTAGGTGCACGTTAAAGAACCCCAGGTGGTCAAAATTTCCGGAGTCCTCCACTACGGCGTGCCTCATAATCAGAAAGTGGTTTTGGCACGTAAAACCCCAAATATTATTATTATTATTACTAATAATCCAAGCGTCACGTGTGTCAGGGACTCACCGGACGTCGAAGGACAAACCGCACGAGGTGTCAACGTAAATGCTGCAGGCGTTCCTGAATGCATGGTAGCTGATGTCGTTGACGGACCCAATCACAGCTTTCCGGAACACGCGCACGTGCGTGTATATGATGATGTCGCATGAGTTTTCCGGCGGGAAGCGCTTAGAAATTGCCGTCTGCGTCCCCACCGAGCAAAGCAAAGGAGGGGGTGGCGTCGTTGTCGTTGTCGAAGTTGTTGGAGTCGTTGAAGTTGTTGGCGTTGGTGTCGTCGGCGGAGGTTCTGCGGTGTGCGAGAGAATTGCGTTGGCGTGAGGATAAAGAAGCATTTGGGAACCTCTAAATTATCGAATAGAATCGATTATAACCTTTTCATACGTGCCGGATTACAATATCGAATGGGATACCGAATATTTTTCAGGTTCTGAACGTAAGAAATGAAGGCAAATGTGGCGCCCCCCTCCCCCCCGTCACCCAAAGAAACGTGATTTCTGTATAAAACTGGAAAACGCGCCACATTAAAGCATGCTGAATGAGACGAACAAACTCAGCCTTCGCCAAACCGGAACTGAACTGGCTGACCGCTGCTATAGACAGAATAGTGTATGCTTTGCGCGGTTGAATTTTTAACGCCTCTTCGCCTATACGTTAATAGCAACAAGTGTGATTGCAACAACTCCCTGCGCGATACATGCGATTCTGGGCTTGACGTCACATCCGCTTTGATCGCGTCCCATCCACTTTGAGGGCCACAAGGGGTGCGTGTCTTCTGCTAAGTGGCAGCCTGAATTCTGTTAATGAAGTAATCGATGTGTTCGCTTAGATTTACAATGCTTCCACGTACTCTGTGACGACAACTATAGGGTTTTCAGCTAGATATCTTGTGGCAAGTATTAAAAAACGGAAATATCCGTCATGAGAAGATAACCAACTTGGTATTATTCATCATTCTCTTGAGCAACCCAAAGTATTGCTTTTACATGTCATTATTTAAGCCAAATATTTTATCATGTAAAACAACCAAGCGAACATTTCTACCACGGTCCACTTGAACATATTATGCTTAAGCCAATATCTTATATGTTGCATAATTTCTAATTATAGAGCCAACTGCATAGTAAAGGTTCCTTGGATGTCTCAAGGGGCAGTGAACAATACTGAATTGATCCCATTCTTGTATTGCCCACTTGCATTTTCTAAGGCATGGCAGACGCTACTTGAAAGACTCTATACTGCGCGTCTCTATAAAATTTGCTTGTCAAATTACAATATACACAGTGCGTGAAAAGTTGGCGGAATGAGAAAGATAATAGGAGCTCTACGGTTCTTTTCTTTTTTTGGCTACCCCGTAGAGGTTGAAACAGTTCTACGAAAGCTAGCAATCTCCCTCATCACCTAGCACCGAATTCCCGATCGTCAAAAAATAGTCTGAACGGCTCACTTGGCCTCCGAGTCGTCTTTGTAATGGACGAGCCCGTATCTCGTTCCGGTAAGACGGCTGGCGGAGGTGGTGCCGGCCCCTGAGGAGCAATCTATGGAGAGGTTAAAAGTAACATTTATTTTCTTCGGTACGGATGCCCTAAAGGTTACTTATAAATAAGGATTCCAACGAGCCTCACGAACTCGACCAAAGAACGCCACAAATCAAGGAGCTCTCTCCTTTGTCTTTCTCTTTCTTATTATTTAAGCGAAGCTTTACTTGCGAACCGTGCCTGAATGTCCTGACCGTGACTGCCGGGTGCTGCTGCAGCTGCTGTCTAAAAGATTAGATCACGCCTTAAAATAAGGCTGAGTAACGTGCCCAACGGTGGGATCGAACGTCGGTCGCCCAGAACAGCAGCCCCAACTTCTAACCACGAGGCGACACCAGGTTTATGAGATAATTACCAACTATAGCTCTTTGAGATAATGGCCGCGTCTGTCACATTGAGCAGCCCGGATGTGTGATAACACTTGTGCGCGAGCCAGTCTCTTTACGCCAATGGCGCGGAGGTGAAGTGGTTAAATTTAGTGCGCTTGATTGGCCGCTTCCCGAAAGCTTTGACTCACGTAGATACTGAAGTGTTCGTTGGATGGGGATGATTGTTTTCTAGTATGCAGGTAGTTTTTTCTTGCTGTCCAGAAAGGGGTGGGAGGAGAAAATGGGCGAGCACGCGTGGCTGTGGTGCGCTTAAGCAGCGTGATTATTAGGCGTCCCGCCACATAAGAAGACCGATTAAATTGGGTGCAACAGATGAGTCATATGCGGTCGTTCAGCTCACGCAATTATTATAAGATTATAAGATTATAAGATTACTATTACCAGAAGTTACTATACTATAAGGGCATGAGGCTGATATTTCAGCAGCTACCATGGGTGCTCTCCAAACGCTGCTTTTGCTGATCTCGTAGCCACAAGTTCCCAGCTATGGGGCGTGTAGGTGCCAATACGAAGTCGCGAGCTCTGGTTAGGGTGTTGTCAGTAGTCTGCCCGAAGAGCGAGTCTAGATGAAGTCGTGATGACACATTTCAGTCTGTCATCAACGCGCCGTCCTAATTGCGCAAGCATGTTGGACACGAAATGGGCGCACATTATTGCGCGTCCAGGTGCTTGACGTCCTCAGCTAAGGCGTTTGTCGACGTGTTTCCCTTCTTGACGTTATTCTGATGCTGCTTCGAGCGTTCGTTTGAATTTCCAGTCTCATCTACATACAGAAATCTGCAATCACCGCATGGTATCTTACACACTGCACCAGGTGTAGTGTACCACTCATCATTCGCACTACTGATAACACCCTTAACAGAATGGACTGCAATATTCACACCATCTAGGCGAAGTCAATCCTTCCAATTTTAGGGATTACGTAAACTCTTTCAGTGATGACCATTTCGTTCTTGTGTTTTGTAAACGGGCTTCCCATACCTACAAGAAACGTCAATTTCATCGTTTGTTGGTCGTTTCCAAGATTTATATTTGCTATACTGTAACTTCACCCGGCCAGACGGTCCTCAGTCAAACCATTTATTACATTAAACTTCGTACTTGACGGCTAATACCCGGCATAATTATATTTTTGAGGTTATCTAGAGCGGGTGTTTTAACACATTTTCAGAAGGTTGGTGTAGATATACCCTTCTCAAGAACTTAAGCTAGCCACTTGCCTGGCTTATCAGCATCTGATTTTCTAAACACTTTGAAGAGGCTTTAAGAAACGCTGGTCTAGAAGTAGACTTCAAAGGTTTATGATGACCTGAAAACTCCCTTTCGCGGGTTCCAGTGAGCCGAAGCTAAATTTTCCAGCCAACAAACTGGTTTTTTGCCTCAGCTTTATTTCGATAGGCTTTCAGCTGTCTCAGCCAGCTGGACGTCTGCCTTCTCCAAGATATGCCTTGCTATCGCTTTCAACGCTCGGCCATTTGAACAAAACTGCCAGCTCTTCTTAAAGGTTTACTGGCAGTTGACCTTTGCAGAAACTTTACTTTCAGGCTATATCAAAGTTAAACTCACCAACACGTTGGTTCCGCCACCTCCACCTTTTCCAGATGGTGCTGGCGCAGCTTCTTCTCCCTCCATTTCACTGCCTGACAAATGCGAAATGAACACGTTTGTACAACTCGCGCTCCAGATTTCCAATGACTAACACAAGCAGCTTTTCATTGCAGCATCTGATATCCGTACCCGTCGCTAGAAGAGACGACGATTAGAACTGTTTATTTCCCCACCATCGAGAAGGAATTAGTGAGATAAACTTCTCAAAAGTGAGACTATCGTGTTTCATTTTTCTCAGCTTGAAAAGAAGAATTGTAGAAAAAAAGAGAGACGTAGGATTCGTGGTACTAACCACTTTAACTGCTGAATGGTTGTTCACTTGGCACTCCATCCTGACACAGCATAGTCCGGGACAGCGCCACCCTTCAAGTAGTGTGTTTAATCGGCTTTGTGACTCTCGACGGCCCTTTCTGAGGGAACGTCTCGCAACCAGAAGCTCTCGGCGTCTACTCAAATGCACTGGATTGGAGGCGTGCTGTTCTATATACCTACTACTCCTCGTAAACAATTCGAAGCGTCGTGTCCTTTTGGCGCGAGCAGTGGCACTATGTGGTGGGAAGCTTGCATTCAAGCGCTTGCATGAGAGCTCCGTACTCTGTGGCATCCAAGAAATTTGAGTCGAGGCACACCGGCAATACGCATGCAACAACAACGTGTTATAAAGGAATATGTACCACCTATTCCCATTGCGAACAACCAGTGTGCCCGATATGTCCTACCTACATCCGTACGTGGCTATGGACGTATGCGATCATATAATCATATAGCTATGAAAACTGATACGTGCTTGACTTTTCGTTGTCGCTACAACGGGAACACATGAATATAAAATTATGGTTCGGCGCACATGGTATTTCTTTACTAGGTAGTTCTGCGTACGAAAAACGCTTGGAAATGAAACATTAGTAATTGGCTTATTCATTCGCAGCTTAGACACAAATTTACTCGCAACTGACAGAAAGTGAAAATGTTACGATTAGGAACATGGTCCCTGCTGCTCTTAATTCTCTGGTGTGAAAGCTTTAGTCTGTGCTTTCTTTTTACTCTGTAGAGGTCGTAACGTAGGTGTACTTGACACAGCGCTGGGTCCGCAAATGTGAGCGCCTCAAGAACTCGTCATGCAAGACCAGCGGAAGAGCCTTCTCGGCTCACAATAATGACTCCAAACCGAACCATCACAGTGCTCCCTTACGGAGGCTGGTTTGGTTACGATGAAACATGCCGGATTTAGGCGAGAAACCTAAAAAGTCCCCGAAAAACGCCTCAACATTCGCGGCTTCAGGCTTCGCGAATGTTATCTTGAAAGCTCTGCCAGCTCCCATCTTCCTGTGCTTTCTTAAGAAGTTCAAGACACCCAAGATTACCAGGTCAAACAACTTAAGAGACAATACTAAATTCGCGTGAGCTGTTTATTCTCACGAGCTGTGCCATGAAAACAAACACGATCAGCAGCCTAGAGAATTATGGGGAGTCAAGCACAATGATTTTGGTCGCGGCGCTAAAGCAATCACCGATATCTGCTTCAACAGGCAGCTCAGTGTGGCATTGTAGAGGTCTATCCCGAATCTAACAAGGTGAAGCTTGTTACAGCGATGAACAGCGCACACGGCTGTCATCCCCTGACGACAACTCTCTCAGACAAAGCCTCCCAAGCACACTTGTCTTATACACCGGAGCTTGGTGCGCTATTGTTCGTAAGTACAGTTACCGAAATTGCTGTTCGTTTGAACCATAGTGCGTCTCTTGTTTTAGACCACGAGCTACGAGGTGTGTGTGCCACCGATGCTGTCGCGTCCTGTCTTTCATTGTTTTGCGTTGCTCTAGTTTTTCAGCTTGACTGTACCGTAGACACCAGAAGACTCCCCTGTCACCAGCTAGACAGCCAACAGAAGGCGGTGCCATGCACGTGTAACCAATCAATCAACGCTAGGGCCGTGAACCTTGCCGATTTGTTTTGTTAGGAAGCACATGCGGAGAGAGAAAACTATCTGGAACGATGACAACTAGTGTAAAGAAGCCGGAACAAGCCGGAACACACCGGTAGTGCTCTAAGCAAAATACTGTTTGGAGTTGTGTCGCAAAAAAAAAAAATATTTGGAATCAACGCGAAGACTGCGCTACACTTCCAGCGAAACTACACTGAAGGCCACCTGGGTTGCCGTACCAAGGACGCGACGACGCCCACAACATTTCGCCGGCCTCCATGTGCATATTAATCCACAGGAGAGTGCGACTCAGTTAACTTGGTTACCTAGGTTGCTTCCGACCACCTGCGGTTTCTCAGCCTGCAACTAAATTTATTTGCGCGAGCAGTTTTGCATATAGCCTTCATATAAACGTGGTCGTCGCGGCTAGGAACCGAATGGGTGCGCTATTTAGAACTTGCAGCACGAGACCGTGCGCCAAGTGAAGTTGTAGTGGCGGTATGCTCGATGAACATGGCATTGCTTTCACAACCACAAAGACGCGGGTTCGGTCATTGCCAGCAGCGGCTGCATTTCGCCGAATGGCACACCGGTGAACTTGGTGCGGAATGATGACCGTTAAAAGACACGGACGCCGATTCGTGTCTCTGAAATTTACGCGCGCAAACACATACGCAAGTATTGGAGCAAAAACCCAAACGCCGGGGGCGTTTGTGTCGTTTCTCCTTGCTAATTCGGTTCGTGTTTTTCACGCTTGCATTTCCGCACCATATATCCCTACAAACTTGCCCATTCTTTCGTCGCTGTAACCGTATACAATAGTTTGTTGAGATTACAGCGCACATTAAATGGAGAACGTGGCTTTGAGAACCAACTGTCGTATTTCTATACGCACGCAGATGAAAATTGGCAAACGTGCCCAGAACCTCTCCCTGATGCTCTGATAAAGTTTCAGGTTGGCATCTCCAACATATTTTATTCAGCACAATTTTCCTTTCTTTGTATGTTCTGGAGGCCCTAAAAAGTTTAAATAATATAATGGAAGCATCGTTGAAAATTGACTGCCTAGCTAAACCTGTACTGACGGTCGTGGCATTCTTGCTTTTGCAGCACAATGTCTGGGTTGCCTTCTTTTTACGTTACTTCTGCATCAGGCAGAGTTTTCTGGTGACTGAAGAGCCACATCATAAGTTTATAAGAAGTCAAGCTCAGAAAGCGAGAATGTCAAGACCTGCAATGTAACGATCGAAGGCGCCTATGTGCGAAATGCTTAGCCGCGGGTCTGAGGAGTGCGTGGGCAGTGTGCTTGGTCACAAATTCCGAAGCATCGATGCTGAAAAGGCTTAGCTGCGTGTCCGAGGAATCCACGCGCAATGCTTGATCGCGAAGTCCGCATCGGCGATCGACCGGAGTGCGTATCCGCTGGTCTGAGACGTCCACAAACGGAGGGACCGGCCACGCTTATGCGACGGCCTCGTCGGCGTACCGCCCCTATTTAGACTCGTCAAGGTTACGAAGACGGTCGAGAGTTTGCGATGTGCAAATAGCCGAGCACACGACGCCCCTGCGAAGTGATCCTTAGACCAATGGCGAAGCGCGCTGGAACCACGTTACGGGCATGGCAAATTAATTTCGAACGACCTTCAATCATTTGCTTTTTGTGCGCTTGTCCCTGTGGCAAGTATAGACAGCTGAACTAAAACGCTTGCTTTGGCTAGTTGGTTCATGCTTGAAAGTGTCAAGAGTAAGGCGCAATAGACCAGGACAGAAAAAGAAAACAAGACAGGTTCCGGTCCTGTTGTTTGTGTTCTTCTCTCCTGGTCTATCGTGCCTTACTCTTGACCCATTCATAGATAGCTGTAGCGGCACATTTAAAGCAGGAGATATGACTTCTGCGGATACTGTTCCGCAATATCACGGGATTTGCGTGAAATGTTTCACCCCCTGGGCTTATGCAACAAATCTTTAGAGTACCTCTGCGTGATAATTAGTGAAGACATTTCGCATTCAGCTAGAAATACAGTAACGGAAACTTAATATGCGATTTCCAAGAATTCGTTCCTTTTTATCATTTCTAGCGATACGAAAGCCACGCCCAGCTTTGATAAAGAATGCTAGCCAAAATCAAGTGGAAGAGTTCTGCCATTACGGTGTCCTTTGTAGCCAAGTGTGGCTTTTAAGGACGCGAACTGCTTTTAGAAACGCTGTAAAGAAAAGGGGTGGGCGTCTCAGTACACGAGCGAATATAGACACTGTCCTAGGCGTGTTCCTCTACATAATAAGTACATGTGGCATGTGAGATCTCACCTCCTAAGAACAGAAGTACGACCATAATCAGGATCAGCAAGAACCCCATAAGCATCACAAGACCGCATACCATGGGCCAGTTGTTGCTGTGCGACCTGAAATTGGTGGAACACGAGTGTAGTGCACACGACGTAAAGGGCACGAATTTGCATTGATGACTTTTGTCTTTTTGTGCGTTCTTTTTTGCCCTACGCCTCACTTGCCCAGTTATAGCTGGAATCGGCCGCTAAGCGTGGCAGATAAATTACTAGAATCAATAGAAAGTAACTCTTCATTTGTGGTTTGTGATAGCAAAAGCAAACGACAATGACGTCCTGTCAAGCGTTGTCCACGCGAGGTAGCAACATCAGTCAGCAGAGAAATCAAAGATGTCAGAAGTGCATCGCACGGCCCGTGTTTGCAGTCAAACTCTCACTTTTAATCCCCATTGAAATGAAAGATTACAATCGGTGAGCCTCATTACCTCCCACCCCCCCATTCTTCCCGCGACCTCGCAAAAGAAAACTGATCAGACGAGCGTTTCAATGGCCGTTGATCTCAACGGTCACTGAAAGCGAAAGTGTGACTGCTGTAATAGACAAGTCAATGCGAGGCCTTTCTGTATGTGAAGGAGCCAATCAGCTATATGTTACGATGTATATTATAAATATCGAATGAGTTCTGCTACCCACTCTCTTAGGAAGCCAATTTATGCTATGCAATACAAATCGCTGTCGCATCAGGTTGCTATGCTCAGGGCTCGGTTTTAACTACGCTATTGGACACGTGACGCTTTAGCCCAGTTCACCACTGAGCCTATCCGGCGAGAAACCGAGCCAGCGAACCAAGCTGAAGCCCAGAGAGGAAGGCTAAAAAAAGCAGGCTTGGTTTGAAAAAAAAAGAAGGAACAAAAACTGCGAGAGACTTCCCTTTTGACGGTGAACGAGATGTACTGGGGTTAGCCTCAAATCGAAGCTCTTTTCTTGAATAAATAGATTTACAGCAGCCCTTCACAATGGGTGTCATTAAAATGGGTCGACACCATATTTACGTCTTACATAAACTGCATAATTTGCTGACATTCCCTGTGACAAGTCTTTCAGATTTATGGTGCATCACGCGAGTAATCTTGCTGTGCGCAAAAATATTCTTTTTTCTTACTCGCGTAGCGTTGCAGTGCTTGGGACCAGCCTGGTCCTTCGCAAAAGAAACGGTCAGACTGCGGGTTCTCTTTTTCCAACGTCTGCACTGCTCCTCATATTGTGTGAAAACGAACAACACAGCCTCGAACTGTCGTGATGTACAAACTCATTTGCAAGTGCACAAACCTTAACCCTTTGGTATGCTTACAACGCGTGATTTCAAGTGGGAAACGTTGGAATCGTGCTGAGGTATCTCCTCCTACACATACCCTTTTATATATTTTTTCCAGTAAACTGTGTCCCACGACTGCGTCCCGCACTGCGTCCCATGTAACGGTAGGGCTATGGAATGAATGCATTTGTGATATTAGCAATGCGCCCTGTATGTGCGTGCGTAGGGTCTCGCGACACCGGCGTGCAAGAACGGGCATGATGTTTCTTACCGGAGGTGAGAAAATATTGTGGCCCATTTGAGCACTTGGCAAAATGCATCAGCGCACCAACTCAGACGAACACCTATAGAGCTCAGCTCTAAGGCGCCCGTTCCTGCCTTGGGCGTCGGCGTCCCTCGGCGTCGTCAAAGTAACCGAGCGAACGAGTACAGCGAAGGATGAAAGAGCGAACGCGGAGCGCAGTGGGGATGAAAGACGGCGATAGAGGAGAGAGCACGAGGAAGAAAGCGGAGGAGGAGGGTGTGGCGAAAGCGTGAGAAGAAAAGCGTAGTGCCGCGCAAGACGGGCTCTGCAGCGATGACCGCTACTAGTTGGCTCCAGAGTAGCGCGCCTTCGTCTGTTCACCGATGACGCCATCGATAAGGCATGCGGCGGTGGCGTCCACCGATACCATATATGGAAATAAAGCGCTGGATGAGGGGAGGTCCTACTGCGGCGGCTGCTGTGAATCGCACCTACGTGTCACCCACGTGCTGCCTCTCGCGATCTCCCGGTTAGCGAGGCACTCGCGCCACACTTCGCTCGGTTTGCATTACGCCGCACGAACAGATTGTCCGCGCGGGCGACGCTATATCACAGCGTTCACTTTCTAATGTAAGCCTTATGCCCATATGATCATAATACACAGTATTGACATGAATACTCTGTTGACGCATACAGCCGCGCTCGAAGTTCCCATTAGAGAGTATCGTAATAGTCTACGATATTATGTTTATATGTTCAACTATATGATGATACTGACAACTGAAATATTTAGGAAAGTTACTGCGCCCAAAACGTTTCAACTTCGGAAACGAATATAGTCAGTGCCAAAATCATGCGACCTTAGTGGGAATAACTATGCTATATGTACTAATTCTTAAATATTTCCTCCCCAATACTTCGATCGAAACGCGATGGCGTTCCATGTATTAACTTCCCATATGGACTTATTCGGTAATGATGAACAACTGTCGGGATAATAATCTATTGTTTAATAAATGTTGAGCACAAATATCTCGAGATCTCGCTAGCTTCAATACTTCTGCGGAGTAAATGTGGCATGGAACACAAACGGCGCTCTTTGGCCAATTGGGATAAAATACCCGATGCAATACAAAGCGTTCGCTTACCGATCACCTCCTGCAAAGGAATATAAAACGTAATGTGAATGACATCATGCACGGTCATCACGGTGGTCTAGCAACAACTGTTCAAATGGCGCATAAAAAACTTTCGACCGTCCCAGAAATCATCTTAACCTCGAACAGCGGTTTCTGTAGCGCCGTGCTAGCGCGGGGGGATGGATGGATAGATGGATGGATGGATGGATGGATGGATGGATGGATGGATGGATGGATGGATGGATGGATGGATGGATGGATGGATGGATGGATGGATGGATGCTATGAGCGTCCCCTTTGTAACGGGGCAGTAGGTTGCGCCACAAGCTCCTATTATTTTATTTCCAAATGTGCTACGTATGTTATGAACACGAACAATTGCCATTAACAAACTTTGATTTTGAATGCTTCCGTTGTTTTTCGTGTCCTTGCTTTTCTTCCATCAATCTTCCAATCGCCTCTTGCTAGTCTCTATTGCGGATATGTTTACTTTTCCCCTGCTTTCGCTGAGCCCAAGGGCTTCAAGGAAACCAGAGGTGCCTAAATCGACCGTTTGGCCGATATCTTTACATTCTGGTAAAACGTGCTTCATCATTTCCCAAGCTTTACTGCAAAAAATGAGGGCAGCGCCACCAGCATTCCGCCACTCAGTCAGCCACACAATCCCCGCGGCTCGTCCTGAGTTCACGTGTGCCGATGTGTTCCCGGATGGTTTTGTCTGCGGGATAGTTGAGAAGGGAATGGGGGTTCGGGCAATCGACCAAGCGAGCAGAGCCCGACTGATGGCTATGGGAAAATCGCAGATGCCCCGAAAAGAGCGAATGCAAGCACTTCGAGTCCGGGACGTCGCACCCCGTTCAACCAACGCCCCAAATTTGAAAAAAAAAGAAAAATTCAGACGTGCTATGCAAAGCGTAACCTTGACAGCAGTCTCTTAACTGTGCTCCCTGTTTTTCACTGACGTTTGTCATTTAAAAGCATATGTCGTATAAGCTGACTGCCTGAAGTATGAGGCTACGAACCGTCCTCGAGATGTTCCACTTTTTGAGTTCGTTAGTTATTTTGACACTCGTGACTGATTTGCAAAGTCACGACCATCGAAAACATTTAGGGAAGCCAAAAAAAGCACATCTCCTCGACGGTCTGTTGTCAAATATTTAAGCGGGCCAACACAATATTCGACGACATTCGAATACTGCCCGACAATAAGAATTGCATATCGCTCACATTTGATTTTGGTAAGGCAATGTTCAGAAAGACTTGAAGCACGGGATTGACATTGGACTAAGTCTTCGTAGTATATTAGGTCGGCCATATTGTTGGGCAGATGTGCCTCCTTATATTAGTCCTTTAACTTCGTATTGCGTAGAAAAATTTAAAAGAAACTTTCCGAGAGATGTCCCCACGTATCCACTTGGCAACTATTGGCTGTTTCTGTTAAACTCTGTATTTGGAGCAGTTCCCGTGTGCCCAATACATCCAACCAAATGAAGAATTGTTTTTTTTTCGAAATCGCTTGGTGATTGCATAGGTGTCAGTAGAAAACACAAAAATATAGTTTTTTCGTCGCCTTGTAGTTACTGCACTGCTGCTTTCCCATCGCAAAGGCGCCGCCATGTACAAAAATGAGGGCTCGCAAATAATGTGTGTATAGTTAGCCCCTACATACTTTCTGTAAAATCACGAAACATGTATAAGGAAAGAGTAAGACGAGTCAAGCGCGCAGACTCTCTAAGCGTGCTTCGTTTAAGGGTTCACAGTCCCTTCCTAAGCGGGACTTAGGCCACCCACTACAGGACACAAGGCACGTTCACCCACATATAGGCTAAAGCAGATTGGCGCGTCAACTTACGTAAAGTGGCCACGTGGGAACCTGCGCGTAAGAAGCAAAAACAAAGACAACGACAACTCGGTTAACCGCGTAGCGTCTGTTTTTTTCTTCGTCGAAGCTGCACTCACAACGCCTAGCCCTGACACGAACGGATGATTTTTTCGCGCGATGAATTTGTCCGCGCATCAAAATGGAGTATTGCAGGGCTTCTATATAGGTTGAACGGCTGCTTTCTTGACACTGTGCACCTTTCTCACGCTGTTTTGGTGCCGGTAAAGACGATTATTTGCTCGCAAGTTGGAACTCCCCCTAAAACCGGCACTGCTAATGGACAGCTGTCAGTGAAGGGCTTCGCTAATAAGAATTCACGTGTCAGCTATCCCCACAGCGCTTGCAAGTCGGCAAGGGGCCAAGCGCTACTACGCGCGCGTGTGCTTGGCATCGCTTGACCTTTCGCTAGTCAGCACGGTGTCTAACACTACAATGCTCTTGCTTGTCTGCTATTACTAGAGGGTTTGTAGGTCAGCATGCTAACTATATTCCTACCAAGCGCTGGCGTGTCGGTCTGCTATCTACATAGACTGTTCGCAAGTCATCATGGTACTCAAGAACTACCAAGCGCTTGCGTGTATGGTATCAATACGATGTCGGTTTATAGCCAAGTCACTGCCGAGGTTTTGCGTGACTGCTATCACTAGACCGCATGCAAATTGGCGTGGTGCCAAGCACTATGCCGTGCTATTTCGTGCCCTATATCACACATCATTCTTATGTAGAAGTGCTCTCCGCAACGCTATGTTTCTGCCGAAGTACACTCTTCGCAGCGCATAGACCCCTACAGCTTCACGTCTTCCTCATGCACAGAAGCAATGTAAAGCGGGAAAACTGTTTGTCAGGCTTTTAGAAGAGATTATGCGCTTACTGGCACTACGAATTCGTCTAACCACCGCGATATCCTTTTAACAGACTGCATGCAGAACGAGAGTTCCTTAGATTCACGTTACGTGATTATGCGTGAGTACAGAAGTATCAGGTGCGCTTTACACTCGAGCACAACAGTTCCAGCAGCAAGTGTTCATTGTCCTTTTTTTTAAAGGTTCAGGGAGCAACGACATCCCCCTTTGACCCTTACCTTCTTTTTGGCCTTCAAGAATGGGTGCCGCTTCGTGCTGGGGATTGTCATAAGGGGCCGGATCGTACCAGCCGTATGCGTAGTGATGCTGGGGATCTGGTTCCTGGTACTCTTGGTACTGGGGCTGGTCGTAATAACCTGAACACGCAAAGAAGCAGCCACGAAGTAAAAGCGTCAGTAACCTGCAGCGCTGGTTTAGAAGCTGCAAGAGCGAAGCTGCAGGTTTGCTCTGCTGCACAAGATGTCGGGGGTTCGGTCGTAGACCCGAGTGCCCAAATATTGACCCGATCTTGAACTCAAAAATAAAGGCTTTCGCACGGTGCTTCGGCCGGATAATATAGACAGCTGTGCGGCGCATGTCGTCACAGATACAGCTGCTTACTGTGCTTGTTCGCCCACATGCCGCCAATTACGAGGTCAGGGCGAGTCATCTATACAACCCCAAGGTATCAAAATGAGTGCAAAGGACCACCTCATCCCATTTACCTATAAGCAAACCAGCTACGGCTCCTTTCGAAAAGCAGCGTTTCGCTTCGGGACGTGAAACCTAATCACTTTTCGTCGTTCTTTTTTCTTCGAATCAATAAATACAGCGCTAGCTATTTGTTAAGGCCCCAAACACTTCGCTGTTCTCGCTCTTTCATCTATTTGTCCTTCACTTTCGACGAATGAACTTTCCGAAGGGCAGTACCGTGATTGACCTACAGGCTGGCGCAGCACTTCCCACGCCGCTAAATCGACTGCATTTTAGGTGTGCAGGAAAAGGAATGTTTATTCGAGCTGCATTTTATCATAATTAAGTTGCCGCGTTTCGGCCGAGACCTATTCATATAAACGGAATCGCAGTATTGTGAGTGGAAGTAAAGACGTGATTTCTCGCAATACACGAGCCGCAGGAAGTGAAGTACAGTCATGTTTCCAGTTTTATGCACGGGTTTCCACAGAGGGACTGAAGCTGTTGAGTACTCAAAGCATAACCACATAGTAGGTATAGTAGCTAGGTAGTAGGTAGTAGTAGTAGGCAGTAGATAGCAGGTAGTAGGTGTTACCACGTTTCCAGATATTGATCTTCGAAAGCTGCCACGAAATACATCAGTGTACAACACAGTCGAGTCTTGTAGAGCGAAAGCAAGGATTTCTGAAAATGCGCTGAGTGCATTGTCGGTGTACTTCGGTGCATGTCCGCTGAGGGATATGTAAGAACTGGTTACAGTCTCGTGTGATGCCTGCTAAGTAAAAGTACCTCGAACATTGACTAGCTACCATGGCAAGATTGTAACATGTTCCCTAGAGTATTTGATTGTGGAGTAAATAGTATGTAGAAATAAACTGGGCTAGCCTGTGGTGCGCGTTGATGAACGCGAACCAAGACGGATGCTTAATTGCAACCGCGCACTTTCTTCGGGCTCTTCGGACCGTTGTGATAGTAGGCCCTTCAGCTTCAGTCTCTTTTTCCCAGCTTTTTTTAAATAACTGATGGGAGCAGAAGCTGTAAGTAAAGATTATATTTGTTGACTTGAGAGTTGAAGAGACCACTTTAACGGCGGTTTGCGCGAGCTGTGACAAAAAAAGGTCTCGCAACTTGTCTTGCTCTAAATTCTACGTCGTGGGCGTCGACATATTCATTACATAGGGCCAGAAAGAGACGTTGGGTTATTGATTCTCTTGAAGATAGACTATTGTCGTGAAGAGAACCCTATTGCAAAAACCAGCGTTTTCCAGTGTGAAACCCGCGCGTTTTTTGGCACGGGGTCGCACTGGGTACGCTGGCGCTCGCTGGGACTCACTGGGACCCCAGTTTGCACGCTGTATAAGAGCTGGGTCACACTGGAAGAGACGCTGGTTCAACTGCCATGACGCTGGGGCGCACTGGTTTGTGCTGTACAAGCGCCGATTCTCGCTGCGGTTCGCTGGTTCGCACTGGAAACTGCGCTGGTTGTGTTTGTGCCACGCTGGTTCCAGTACGCAAGGACGAGCGCTGCTGAATATTAAATGCTTTATACAATTTCATCGCTTGATACTGGTCTCTTGTCCTAAATAACGCTATATCTTGGGGTCATAAAACCCTATTTCGTATCGCAGCTTGGAATAAAGGTGCGTTAGCTGCCCTGTTTATTCATGGACTTTTGACACTTTCGTTTTTTTAATTTTCCCTTTCACTGGTCGGATACCTAAATTCTTGAACGAAACCACGCAAACGCAGAGGACGCCGCGTTTTTTAGTAGTTCGCACGTAACATTTGACTGGGAGTTGTCGCCATTGTCGCAGTGTTGTGGAGTGGACATGAAATGCAGAAGTCGTTCAGACGCGCGCGAACGGACCCCGAGTTCGAAGCCTATCGCTGACTGATATCGCACGGATAAAAAAGCTGAGGCAATTCGTGCGCTTCCACTTTCCCTACTGTACTAAAAAAAGGTTCTTAGACTCAAATACACACATTTTAGCTTTCGCCAGCTACCCGCGCCGAGACTGGTCTCCACCGTAGCTTAGGCCTAGCGTCTCCGGCGAGTTCGTCTTCCCGCTATCGGCGCGTCTAGGCTCAGGAATAAAGAAATTTAACAAGAATAAATCGCTATATTTCAGCTTTCGCATCGGTGTTTTTAAATAAACAATTTTTACAAGTCTACATTGCCAGCAAAAGAAGCGATGACCGCCGATGTGACGCGTCATAAACACAGGTATATGTGCAATCGTCGAAGGCCCCCAGCACTAGCCTGCTCTTCTGTGACAAAGATATATGACTAGAGAGACGTGTTGACTCAAAGGCACCGCTGAAGTAAGAAAGCGTTGTATATCCACCGCGTGAACAACAAAAAACGCCTATCGAAATTGGCAGTAACAGCACATACAGCGTCCCGGGACGGCGGTTCATTTAGAACCTTTTTCGAAGATAAAATACCAATCGCAAGTGAAAATCCATGTTGTGGCACTTCCGAGCATGCAACTGTATATGGACAGCAAATTGTTCTTTGTTGTACAGGAGTTAGTTTTAATTGCTGGACGATAGGGCATCTACCATGTCTGCGAGACGCAGCTCGGCGAAACTAAAGAATGCTTCTCGATTTTGACATGGCATATTACCCATTTGTGCTCGACTGCTGGTGTTGCGTAGCGCTAAAGTGCCGAGCTTCGGATCTGTAAGTTCGACTCCCATTTTTATTTTTACCTTTTTTTCGTCTTTTTTTATTGCACTATAACGCTCTTTGTGGCTTTCAATATTCAAAAAAATATATACGGTGTCCAGGCACCGAATGTTTAACGTGCTAGAGCTGTTTTTCGCACGAGCAGCCAGTGCCTCCCAGTACGCCGCGCCTGCCCAACGCCCAGCATCCAGCGCGCGCGGCACTGGGGGCATAATCCGGCGCACTGGATCCCAGTGGCACTGGGTTTTGCAATAGGGAAGAGGAGGCCCGAAAATCTGTACACGGTTTTTAAGAGTCCCACGTTCCGAGAGGCGGTACTCGGTGATACCGTGAGGTCCGCATAGCTAACGTGACTGAACGAGAACAGGTGCATTCAACGCAACATGGCCGATGGCCTCTCGCACAAAGGTCGAGCTGCATCGTGCAGCGAGGAACCATGGCGGGAAATTTCCAAGGCTCAATGACTGAGGTGCTGAGGCATCTGACGAGCTGCGGCGCGAGAAGAAGCAATGTTCCACACTCACCAGCCATGTCTACTTCGAGGAGGAGTCAGGCAGAGGAGAAGCTCGAACCTGGTAGGCACTGGCGGTTGAGGGGTCGAGAGACGCGAGCGTTGAAGCCGTTGTAGGGAATCTCGTGGCACGAGGTTATGATGATGACGATGAAGAAGCCTCAATTTATGGCACAACCCACTGTGGGGGATAGGCCACGAATCGGGTGGTAATATGAATGAATAAGTAAAAGAAATTGCTTAATAAATAAATACCACAAAAGAAGGAAAATAAATATATAATCCAAGATGAACAATATACTGCGCATAGATGACATAAAGTAGTGATCAATACTATAGTAAGCCTTGCATTGATAGGAATACTAAAAAAGCACATACTTAAACTTGAGTAAGTTAAATTTTTAATAATAACACTAGTAAGATTTAAACTGTTAAATTGTGCTTTTATTTTTTGAATTTTGTAAACTGGAAGTAGAAGTAAATCAATTATGGAAACTAAGAACTATTAAGAAGACTTTTTTTTGTGCCACATAGAAAATTATAAATGCCTAGGCAAACGTTCCTGTATCTGTATTCCAATACTGTTGCTCCAAGGGAGACTATAACAGTACTGCTTAAAGGCAATCATAAATCTTGAAATGGAATCTTTAGACATAGTTTTCGATGAGCAGAAAACGCCGACATGACAATAAAAAATGATCCATAGATTCCGTTTCACTGCAGAGGTAGCATAGAGGGGATAACGCCAAACCACATAGGTGCAAGTAAATATTAGGTGTTGGAATACGGCAACGGGCGTAGCCTGGTAAATGAAACCTCGGATTTCCGGTTAGGACAAGATTGCCGGTTCCCAGAATAGTTTAGGTGCAAAAAAATCTGTAGATTTTGCTAAAAACAGGGCTTTTTTGTCTTCGCTCAAAGAAAACTGCCTATATCTGGCTGAGGTGTTGTGCGCAGTGGCCGGCAGCAAAGAAATCACAGGACCTGTTAAAGAAGGTCGTGCTTTGGAACCGGCTTTTTTATTAATATGAATGTCTCGGTGGTCTGGGACCCATACCACATCAGCTAAACGTAACTGAGGCGGAGCTAATGAATAAAACGTGCTCAATGTTGTCGACTTTGTAGACACACTAAGTGCGTGGCATACAGATGGAGAATGTGTGACGGTAATAACTCTTGTAGTATGAAGGGGCAATTTTCACAAAACAAGAACTATTGCCAGAAGTTCGGCATGAAAAACTGATGTGTAATCTGGTAGGCGAAGTGAAAAAGGCCAATCGAGGCATGGTAATTATATGCCCACGCCTGCCTTCTCTTTACACGAAGATGCATCACTCGCTATTGCATTTATTTTGAAACGGGCCAAATATTCTTCTAAATGGTCATTCAAATATGTTGTGGGCAGAAATTTCGCATTTTTTGGAAAAATGTCTGCAAATTCAATTTTGAGCGACCCTGGAGACCTATGAAGTGGAATTATTTGTCCAAGGCGAACATTAATTGGTGCTAATTGAGCTTGCACAAATACAACTTGTGGGGTATGAAACCGTGACGACGTGTTCAGCAAAAATGGATTTGGTTCCCTAACAAATGCATATTGTCCACGTCGTAGCGAAGATTCATAAGCTCTTAAGTAGGTTCGAACCGTAAGCATGCGGAATAGCGTGTGAAGATAGGTAGGCGCGCTTCCTGGTGTAATACATTACTAGCAACGAATTTAGGAAGACCTAAGCATAGTCGAAAAGCTTCTCTTTCTAACAAGAGGTCTTAATTTATATTTTGCACATCCGGAGAATGAAACATAGCCAAATCCTATAATCGGTCGTACATACATAAGATAAATAATAATTACTGTGTCACTGCGTATACCAGAACGTCGGTTACTGATTCTGCGTAGTCAACGTGAGGCACATGTCCTCTTGCTTCCAATATTTTCTATGTGAGAACGCCAGTTAAGCGTTCCGACATATATGATAGCCAAGTATTTGAGCGACTCTAGCTGATGAATGGTTCTCCGTTCTTATACTAATGATAACTGTAACCGCCCGGAAAGCGGAAAAACAAGGACTGAACTTTTGTTTACGTTTAGTGAGAGATGCAGATTCCGAAGTCACGTCTGTAGAGTACAAAGGTACGATTTCAAAGACAGGTGAAGGGAATTGATGTCTCTAGTTGTCACGAAAAATGCAATGTCATCTCCATAGACATTGTATGTCTATGGAGATGACGTTGCATTTTTCGTACATCCTCGAGCAGTGGTACTGAACTGATCAATAGGTTAAATAGTACAGGAAACAGAACAGGCCCTTGGGGCACCCCTCTTGTCTCATCGAAGTTTCTTCAAGAAAAGCCCTTTTGAAAACAATGAAATTTTCTGTTTCTTAGAAATTCAAAAATCCATGCCATTATATATCTCGGAAAATTGCAGGACTGTAATTTGTCCAGCAGTAGAGAGTACTCAACGCTGTCACAAGCTTTTGCTATGCAAGAGTCAGTAAAGCACTAACTTCTTTTCTATGCTGAGCGACTTGGATATGGTTGGGGGCCAATCGTTGCGGACGGTGACGATGCTGAGGACTCAATTAATGGAACAAACCCACTGTGGTTACTCAAAATAATTAATTATTCTAATTAACTGAGTTGACCTAACTGCATCCTTTTTCCTAGCAGTTAATGCATTTGAGCACTTCGAAGGCCCATTCATAGCTCTTATCAAGATAACTGATGAAATTTTGAAGAATTTTGGGCAAATACCCATTAGAACTCCTTGCCAGTGCCTGCCAAATTAACATCATGCTCTAGCGTTTTGATTCACGTTAGGATACGCCATGGACCACTGAAAGGATTTCGGTAATGCCTTTTTATTCCAATTGGCATGAGTATCGTGAAGAGCGACAGGATGAGGATGATGACGATGGCCTCATACTACGGCTCATTTCCACACTGGGAGATTCGAAGCATGGCGTTTAACCACCACAGGGTATCGACAAAGGCCGTGGCTGGTAAAGGAAAGAGTGCAGAAAAAATCGCGAAAAAGAAGCAAGTTATGGTATGATAGATATTTCGCAAATAATATTAAAGTATTGATGAGAAAATGGGGCTGAGTTGATTCCTTTAATATTGAGTACATCATTATAGCACGAATGTGTAGGGAGAGTGGCATCATTCTTACATTCATATTCTTATTAGATGAATGTTACAGAATGGGTGCCCAAAACAGGGAATCGCTGACAAGGACGGCAGATGGGTAGCTGGGGTCAAGAATTTGAGAAACGTCAAGTAACATCAAACATGATGATGATGATTATTATGATGATGATTATGATGATGATGATGACGAGCAGGAGGAGAAGTACGACGGGGACGACGACGAAAACTATGAGCAACTTCGTGTTAACTAGCAATTGAAACTTTGGCTTTTTTTTTTAGAACCGGGTACCCAGATGTATAAAAAATCGTAGTCAGACAGCAATGCAAAATCAAAATTAAAGGAAGCAAGAAAAAAATATCAAGGCGCGTTACTGCACAAAAGCACATAAGCAGTGTCAGTATACAGACATCTGCACAGGAGGCACGGTCCAGCACCTACAGCAGTCATGGGTAACACAGCAAAAGATGTGTCTAGATCTCTGGAAAAGATCCGTCCCTGAAATCATCCATACGTCCATTCATTCATGCTACGCCATCGAGTTTACCTTGTCTGCCTGTCAGCCGCGCCTCGAAGGCGTGAGATCGTTTACGCAGTGTTAAATATGGAGCATGCCCTAACTTCCAGGGCAGACAATAGGTGTGTAGTCAGGACATGCGTGGTTCTCACACCAGCGAGGCTGGCAGTCTTTTCAATAGAGAAAGAAGTCTGATTCTAGTCCACCAGACACACTGACAGACGGTCATTGGTAGTGCAGCATTGGAAAGCGAGCACACAGCGTTGACCAAACACCGACGCAACAATATAAGCAGGCTGCCCGCATACATATTTCTCAGATGTGTCCAGAATGGGACGAGGGTAGGTGGGAGTCACAGCGACTAAAGAGAGTCCTGGATTCTCTCCTGGAGGTACTGTATGGGACGTCTCCTTCCGTGCAGTTACAATTCGCACTCTCAAATTTCCCTTTCCTTTCCACATGATTTCTACCAAGGTGGTAGGTCCAGACCAGCTCACAATGAATAAAATATTTACATTGTATGTCAACTGTGGAGGGTCAGAATTATACCGCAGTTTTGGAATATAGAGCAACAAACGTTTCTCGCTATGCAGTCGATTATTTTAGCGGATATAAGCGTTGCAATGATTTGAGGACAAAACGAGGCGGGAATAGCAGGACATGCCCTGTCGTGTACGTTCTTTTCCTTTTGATGTGAAAGCCTCAAACTGCGAAAGCCTCAAATTGAGCGCAAAATGTAGCGGCCTCTGTAGGAGCGAAACGGTGCCTAAATTCCAATTGGCCACAACGCCACGTCACGAAAGCGCCTCGCGGGCCCGTGACGCTGGCTCGCGCTTGCTGGCTTGGGCCTCCGTTGAGCAGAGGAGGGCGAAACGGAACACCTGCTGCCGCTCTTGCGCACCAGCTGTTGAGTGAGTGGAGAGGGCATCGTCGCGACGCCACGTCACCAGCCCGCCTTGACGGAGCAGATGTCGTGACGCGACTCGGCGAGGCGTCGCGTCGAGGCCCGTTGTTGGTGGCCGCTGCTGGTTCCTCAGCCTCTCATTGCGCAGGTCGTCGATGACATGCTGCGTCCTTGATTTCTCAGCAGTATCGCCTGAATGATTTCGGTCTACAGCCAACATCCTAATGTAGAAACTACAAAAAAAAAATACCCGGCACCACTTTCATCACACAACTCGACATTATAACCCGCTGCAAAACTCGAAACATTACACCGAAGGACAGCTCAGCAGCGTTCAATAGAACCTTAATGCTTTCGAATTCACAACTTATAAGAAGTGCTTAGGTGTCCTCGGATATCTTTTTTTGTTATTGACGCCCTGTCGCGCTGCCTAAATTGCCTGAACTCGGACGCCGACAGGTCCTTTTGCAGTGAACGATGTTTTCGGAGGATAGGCAGTCTATTGGTTGCTTGTTCATGACAGCCCTCTAGCCTTGGCTGTTGGGCACTCGAGGCTATTTCGTCTTCCGGACAGAGAGAGAAAACGGCAGGTGCATAAAGTAACGCAACACCGCCTGAACTATCAACCGAATCTTATAGATGCAAACACAATATTAAACAGTGATTTCAACTTGGTAGCGATAACGGTACGCGGAGAGTCACAATTAAAACATACCAACAACAATAAAACATCTCAACTGTTGACGTTGAATAGTTATTGAAAAACGTTCCCCTCAAAATTCGAGCTTTCGACTTCAAATGGCTTTGTGAGTTTGAAAACTCGTCATTTTTAAGAAAATAGCGTGTTATAAACATTAGGAAAAATGCCGAACGCCAGCATTCGAATACAGGACCTCTAACACACAAGTCTGATGAAACCATTACCCCACGCCCTCTCTTCTTATTTGTTGCCTCTTTTGTAATATATTATCAAAAAACAACTCGCTGTTGGTAAAACAAGATAAAACACAAATTTTTGAACGCCATGTTTAGCCTTACTGGACTCGCTATTTTAGAACTCTTTGAGTGCTATCAAGGATTCAACACTCTACAGCCACACATGTACATGTTCTTGTGTTTTCTCAATTTCTACTAGTATGAACACGAATTCTAGAAAATATATTAGTGCGGACCGAGCATTCGGCTTGCAATGAAGCCCCGTTAGCCATGCGGGAGCGCCATAGTATGTGAAGGCAAATTAGCATAATAAGGTCAAACGGCAGTCGATGTTCGCTGTTTATCGGTAAATATATAGTACCCTGGGGAGCTTAAGGAAAATAACCCTTGATGGCTTTCCAAAGCACATCTCAAAACTAGTTGACAGTTATTGATTTCATGCAAACTTTACATGAGCCTTTTGTAGTTAACAAATGCAAAATAATGTCTAATATAATTCTAATCCTAGCACTTACCACTTTATCAACGTTCTTTTAGATTTCATCCGATCATATAAATATTATGGTACATACATTACACATAACTTAAGTTGGATCATTAATACAAAGTACGTCATCAACAATGCTAATCTCATGCTCGAGTACTTTTGGCTCAACTTTTCTAAAGCACCATCTACTTTAAAACTACGGCTTTACAATTCTCTAACACGCTCGAAATTTGAATATGCATCTGCAATATGGGATCCCAGCAGTGTTAAGCTCATCACTTCACTGGAACTATCACAATGGGACACTACACGTTTCATTCTTTCTCAATATAAACGTACTACGAGCATAACCTCAATGGAAACCAACCTTTCTCTTATTCCACTGAATAACCACCGGAAAGTCGCCTGTCTTTCGTTATCTCACGAACGTTTCCATCACACCACACTTCACGACGACTTCGTACTTCGGCCTCAATGCATATCAAACCGCGTTGATCATTGCACTAACGTAGGAATTGATTCCTGTTACACAAAGTCCTTCCCATCCTTCATCACCCGTGGCTCTCAGAAAAGAACGACCTTCCCTCAAGTGTAGGTGCTCTCGCTTGAATGCGAACAAAGCGGCGAGAACGCAGCGCACACGAAGCTATCAGCACTCGGCGCACTCTGTTCCCGCCGCAGATCGCTTTCAAGACAGGGTCTGTGCTGCCGTGCCGTACGCAGCCACCGCCTGAGTACGCATGACGACGGGTTTGACAACGGTTCGACGCGGAAGGGTAAGGCGTTAAAGGGGGATGACGGCTTATAGCCATCGGAGCGTCATCAGCGCACCTCGTGCTGCCACCTGCCGTAGTTTGCTTGAGTCATTATTTCATTGTGCGCTGTCGTCCGCAGCGCTTCGTGTCGCCGCAGCGCTGTCATTTATACTGGTCGGATCAAGTTTCATAACATATATAACGACAAGGGACTGCGCGGAGATGAGCAATTGGAATTGAAATGCAGCGGCCTGCAGAGGCCGCTGCATTTCGCGCTCAATGGGCCGTTTGAGGCTTTCGCATCAAACGGAAAAGAACGTATAGGACAGGGCATGTCCTGCTATTCCGCCTCATTTTGACCTCAAATCATTGCAACGCTTACATCCGCTAAAATAATCGACTGCATAGCGACAAACGTTTGTTGCTCTATATTCCAAAACTGCGGGATAATTCATTCTGACCCTCCACAGTTAACATACAATGTAAATATTTTATTCATTGTGAGCTGGTCTGGACCTACCACCTTGGTAGAAATCACGTGGAAGGGAAAGGGAAATTTAAGAGTGCGAATTGTAACTGCACGGAAGGAGACGTCCCCTACAGTACCTCCAGGAGAGAATCCAGGACTCTCTTTAGTCGCTGTGACTCCCACTTACCCTCGTCCCATGCTGGACACATCTGAGAAAGATGTATGCGGGCAGTCTGCTTATATTGCTGCGTCGGTGTTTGGTCAACGCTGCGTGCAAGATTTCCAATGCTGCACTACCAACGGCCGTCTGGCAATGTGTCTGGTGGACTAGAAGCACTCCTGTTTCTCTTTGGGAAAGAGTGCCACCCTCGCCTGTGTGAGAACTATGCACGTCCTGACTACACAGCTACTGACTGCCCTGGAAGTTGCGGCATGCTGCATCTTTAACACTACGTAAACGGTCTCACGCATTCGAGGCGCGGCTGACAGGCGTACAAGGTGCACACGATAGCGTAGCATGGATGAATGAACGAATGGATGATTTCATCGACGGATCTCTCCAGAGATCTAGACATGTCTTTTTCTGGGTTGTGGGTTACTGTTGCAGGTGTCTGTCTGTATAGTGACACTGCTTATGGGCTTTCGTGCAGTAACGTGCCTTGATATTTTTTTTTCTTGCTCACTTTTATTTTTATTTTGTTTTGCTGTCTGACTACTGTTTTTGTACATCAGGGTACCTGGTTCTACACAAGCCAACGTTTCAATTTTGCTAAATAACCCAAAGTTACGCGTCGTCGTCGTCTTCGTCGTCGTCGTGGTCGTCGTCGTCCTCCTCCTCCTCCTCATCATCATCAACGTCATATTTGATGTCTACTTGGATGGATGGAGTAACTTTATAGAAAGGTCCTGCGAGCTACGGGGCGCAAGGTCCCATAGAGCGGGCTACTCCCACGTTGGGACCGGGAGTTGTAACTCCCTGGCCGCATCGTGGGCTCGCTGGACGGCCCAGAGCTGCTCCGCCAGGTCCGTGCTGCGTAAAGCGTCTTGTAGCCTGGCGGAGTCTTGATCCTTGTTTGCGTGGGTCCGACCACACGGCCAGAGCAAGTGATGTACGTCTAGTGTTCCATGGCAATTTTCGCAATATGATGTTTTGTATAGGTCAGGCATGTAGTGGTGGAGTCTGTTTTGCGTGGGGTACGTGTTTGTTTGAAGCATTCTGAACGTCAGGGCTTGAGGCCTGGTGAGCTTATTGTGAGGTGTGCTGTATATTCTGCGGTCTAGATAAAAGTGCTTTAAGATCTCGTTATATGTGGAGGGAGGGTCCCGATTCTCGCTGGGATGGTCACGACCAGAATAGGGGGCGTCGCGGAAGGTTAGGTCTCGCGCGCTCCTGTGAGCCATCTCATTGAGATTGCGAGGGGCGTCCTCGATCTCTCCGAGGTGTGCCGGGAACCAGCAGATGGTGTGATGCTGCAGCGTTGCGGATCTATTGATTATTTGTAGTGCTTGTCTTGCAACTGCTCCTTTCTGAAAGGCTTTGACGGCCGAGCGTGAATCGCTGTAGACGTGGGTGGTAGTCGGGTCTGTGAGCGCGAGTGCAATGGCAACCTGTTCTGCTATCTCGGACTTGTGGGTCTTGACTGTGAGAGCGTTTCTCACTTGACCTTGCTTATTGATCGTGGTGGCAACGAAGGCTTTCCTGGTTGGGTACTGTGCCGCGTCAACGAAACAGGCTAGGATCTTCTTATCACGTATTTCGCGCAGGATGAACGATCCGCGTGCCAGCCTTCTGGGTTGATGGTGCGCCGGGTTCATGTTCCGCGGCAGTGGGCGAACCGTGTAAAAGTTGCGTATGTCCGTCGGAACGCTTTGATGTAGATTCTCAATTACTGTGGTGTCATGACCTAGTTTGGCTAGGATGTCTCTACCCGGTTTGGTTCCAGAGAGTCTTGTCCATTGAGCCCGTTCTTGAGCTTCGGCGATTTCTTCAAGTGTGTTGTGTACCCCCAGTTGCAGCAGGAGCTCTGTCTCGGTGTTCTTGGGGATTCCCAGCGCTAGTTTGACTAGCTTCCTCAGTTGTACGTTGAGTTTGTCCTTCTCCGCTACCTTCCATCTGTGCATGGCCGCCTCGTAGGTGAAGTGGCATAGCGCAAAGGCGTGTGTTAGCTTGAGAAGATTTTCTTCCTTAAGGCCGTGTTGTCTGTTGGCTACGCGTCGTATGAGGTTCAATGCATTATTCGACTTTGTCACGATCTTCTCCACTGTAGCGGCGTTAGAGCCGTTGCTCTCAATGAACATCCCAAGGACTCTGATTTTGCTGACGTGTGGAATGGTTCCTCCGTCTTTTGTTCTGAGAGTAATGACGTGTGTGTCTCTGATTTCGTTCTTTGGTTTGGGACCGCTCCTCGATGGTTTGTAGACGAGGAGCTCCGACTTCGCAGGCGAACATCGCAGGCCGGTGGGAGCGAGGTATTCCTCGATCACGTCTATCGCTTCCTGCAGAGCGCTTTCAATTGATCCCAGGCTACCTCCGGGGACCCAGAGCGTTACGTCATCGGCGTATATCGTGTATTTGACGTTCTCGATTTGATCCAGTTTCTTGCCTAGGCCAGCTAGCGCAAGGTTAAAAAGCGTCGGAGAGATGACAGAACCTTGCGGGGTGCCCCTGCCTCCGAGTTTGTATTTCTGGGACTTGATTTCCCCTAGACGGAGGGTGGCCGTTCTGTCGCTCAGGAACGATTTTGTATAAGCGTAGAGTCTCGTGCCGAGGTCGAGGTTGGAGATCGTGTCGAGTATGTAGTCGTGTGATAAATTATCGAATGCCTTTTCGAGGTCTAGCCCTAGGATTACTCTCGCGTCTCTCGTGTCTGCGTCAATGATCTGATGCTTGAGGAGCTTCATAGCGTCTTGGGTGGATAGCCCGGGTCTAAAGCCGATCATTGCTGCGGGGTAGACATCTCTATCTTCGAGATGTTTCGAGAGCCTGTTTAGGACCGCGTGCTCGGCTACCTTGCCGACGCAAGACGTCAGCGAGATAGGTCTGAGGTTATTGATGTTGGGCGCCTTGCCAGGCTTTGGGATGAGCACGATAAGGGCCGTTTTCCAGTCTTCTGGTAGTGCTCCATTCCTCCAGATTTTGTTGATTTACTCTGTGAGGGTTTCGATTGAGGTTTCGTCGAGGTTTCTAAGTGCCTTGTTAGTTACGCCATCCGGCCCCGGCGCTGACTTGCTGTTTAGGTTCTGAAGCGCCGTGCGCACCTCTTCGGTTGAGAAGTCCCGATCAAGCTCAGGGTTGGCTTTGCCGCGATATGCATCGGCGGTCGTGCCTCTAGCATTTTTGGCCAGCGGGAGATACTTGTCGGCCAGACGGTCAATGAGCTCATTTTCCGTAGTAATTTTGAGTTCCTCGTGCATGATCTTGTTCAGCGTACGACCCTGGTCCGCTTTGGTTTTGGTTCTATCTAAAAGATGTTTGAGCAGGTGCCACGTCGTCCCGCTGTTGATGCGGCCGTCCGCGGCGTCGCACACCTCGTTCCATTGCTGGTTAGATAGTTGCGTGCAATATTCTGCAATCAGCCGGTTGAGGGAAGAAATTCTTTTCCTGAGCCGTCGATTGTGTCTTTGTTCTTTCCATCTCCTGGTGAGCGATTGTTTGGCTTCGAGCATGTGGGCCAGTCGGCTGTCCATGCTTTGAACGGGAAGATCTGTCTCTATTTCCTTCGTGGCCGCCTTAATGTCGGCCTTTAGTTGCGACGTCCATTGTTCCATTGTTTCGTTGCCTGTTCGGCGTTCGTGTCTGAACTCGCGGAACTTGTCCCAATCGACGTACGTCATTTTTCTGGGTCCTCTGGATGGGGTGTCAATTGTTGTCTCAACAATGTGATGATCGCTGCCCAGATCCTCGAAGAGGTTGTTCCACTGATAGTGTGGAACGTTGCGGACGAAAGTGAGATCTGGCGTTGTGTCGCGGTTGACCGAGTTACCCGTCCTTGTGGGGTACTCGGCGTTCGTGATGAGCGTTAGGTCTAGTTCATCGGCGTCGTTTAGCAAGTCCTTGCCTTTGGCTCTGCTGGCGACGTATCCCCAGGCCGTGTTAGGGGCGTTGAAGTCCCCGGCCACGATCACGGGGTTGTCGCCGGCACGGTTGCGGGCGAGCTGGAGTATTTGCTTAAATTTTTGTGCTCTGTGCTTGGGGCTGCTGTAAACGTTGAGGATGAATATGCTCTTGGCGTTCTTGGCTCTAGGGAAGACTTCCGTGAGAATGAATTCGCAATTGCTGCGGTCGTGATTAATGTTGTGTGTCGTGTGGGCTAGCTTGTTGCTGACCAACGTGGCGATACCTCTACATTTGTGTTGCGGTGTCGTTGCGGTCACGTCATAGCCGGGTAGCGAGGGTGTAGCGGTATTTGTCTCTTGTAGGAGAATGACTTGGGGTTTGTCTTTTTTGGCTCGAATGTATTGTTGCAGGGGGGCCTTTTTACGGACGTAGCCCCTACAATTCCATTGCCAAAGGCGAAACGTTTCAGTTTGCACAGCCATCTTTGTTGTTGGCGTTGGGTGGCCTTTGTGAGGCCACGTTGTTGCTATGTCTATCGAGCGACAATGCTCGAGGTAGCTTGGTGGTAGCAGGCTGTGACGTCACAGACGGGTGGTCTGCCATTTCTAGCGCGTTGAGCCTTGCGCCATGGATGTTGATCGTCTCCATCATGTGGTTGATCTGTAGCGTTATCCTGTCGTAACCTTCCTTCAGGGTCCCTATTGTCGTCGCAACTTTGTCTTGCCCTTCCTTTAGTGACGCGACGGTAGTTGCAAGCCCGCTGAGCAGTTCCCTGATTTCCCTAATGTCTTGAAGTCTACTTGAAGTTTTCTAAATTCTTGACCCCAGCCACTTCTCTGCCGTACTGGACAGCGCTACCCTGCTTTCGGCGCCCATTCGATAACAATCATCCCATAGCAATATGAATGCAAGACCGATGTATTTCTGCCTACATATTACGTGCTATAATGATGTATACCATATTAAAGAATCAACTCAGCCCCATTTTCTCATCAACATTTCAATATTATTTGCGAAATATTTATCATACCATCACTTGCTTCTTTTTCGTGATTTTATCTGCACTCTTCCCTTTAATAGCCACGACCTTGGTCTGTACCCTGCAGTAGGTAACCGGCATGGTTCAAATCCCCCAGTGTGGATATGAGCCATAGTATGAGGCCATCGTCATCATCCTCATCCTGTCGCTCTTCACGATACTTGTGTGAATAGGAATAAAAAAGGCATTACCGAATTTCTTTCAGTGGTGCATGGCCTATCCTAACCTGAATGAAAACGCTGCAGCATGATGTTAATTTGGCAGGTGCTGGCAAGGAGGTGTAGGGGGTATTTGTGCAAAATTCTTCAAAATTTCATCAATTATCTAGATAAGAGCTAGAAATGGTGCTTCGAAGTTCTCAAATGCATTAACTACTAGGAACAAGGATGGAGTTAGGTCAACTCAGTAAATTAGATTCATTAATTAATTAAATCCACCACAGTGGGTTTGTTCCATTAATTGAGCCCTCAGCATCGTCACCGTCCACGACCATTGGCCCCCAGCCGCATCCAAGTTACTCAGCATAGAAAAATTACTGCTTTAGTGACTCTTGACATAGCAAAAGCTTGTGACAGCATTCTCTACTGCTGGACAGATTACAGTCCTGCAATTTTCCGAGAAATAAACCGGCATGAATGTTTGAATTTCTAAGAAACAGAAAATTTCATTGTTTTCAAAACGGCTTTTCTTCAAGAAAGTTCGATGAGACAAGAGGGGTGCCGCAGGGGGCTGTTCTGTCTCCTGTACTATTTAACCCATTGGTGAGTTCAGTACCTGTGCACCCGGATGTGAATCTGTATGTCCATGCAGATGACATTGTATTTTTCGCGGCAGCTAGAGACATCATTTCCCTTCACCTGTGTTTGCCAACGTACCTCTGTACTCTACAGACGTGGCTTCACAAGCTGCATATGTCACTAAATGTTAACAAAAGTTCAGTCCATGTTTTTCCGCTTTCCGTGCGGTTACGAGTATTATTAGTATATGAACGGAGAACCATTCCTCAGCTAGAGTGGCTCAAATAATTGGGTATTATATATGTCGGAAAACTTAACTGGCGTTCTCACATAAAAAAATATTGGAACGAAGGGGACACAAGCCTCAGGTTTACTACGCAGGATCAGTAACCGACGTTCTGGTATGCGAAGTGACACACTAATTATGATTTATCGTATGTATGCATGTCCGATTCTACAATTTGGCTGCGTTTTGTGCTCCGGAAGTGTAAAATATAAATTAAAGCCACTTGTTTTCTTAGAAAGAGAAGGTCTTCGACTATGTTTAGGTCTTCCCAAATTCGTTGCTAATAATGTATTACACCAGAAAGCGCGCCTACCTATCTTCACACGCGATTCCGCATGCTTACGATTCAAGCCTACTTAAGAGCTTATGAATCTTCGCTATGACGAGGACAATAAGCATTTATTAGGGAACGGAAACCATTTTTTGTGAACACGCGGTCACGGTTGCATACCCCACAAGCAGTATTTGTGCAAACACAATTATCACCTTTAGATGTTCGCCTTAGAGAAATAATTCCACTTCATAGGTCTCGAGGGTCGCTCAAAATTGCATTTGCAGACATTTCTCCAAACAATGCGAAATTTCTGCCCACAACATATTTCAATGACCGTTTACAAGAATATTTGGCCCGTTTCAAAATAAATGCAATAGCGAGTGATGCTTCTTCGTGTTAAGAGAAGGCAGGCATGGGCATCTACTCACCATCCCTCGAGGGGCCTTTTTCACTTCGCCTACCAGAGTACACATCAGTTATTCATGCCCGACTTCTGGCAATAGTTATTGTTTTGTGAAAATTACCCATTCATACTACAAGAGTTATTATCGTCACATATTCTCTATCTGTCGACAACATTGAGCATATTTTATTCATTAGCTCCGCTTTACTTAAGTTTAGCTGATGTGGTATGGGTTCCAGGCCACCGAGACATTCATATTAATGAAATAGCCGATTCCAAAACACGAGCTTCTTTAACAGGAGCTGTGATATCTGTGATGCCGGCAACTGCGCACATCACGGCAGCCAGATATAGGCAAATTTGTTTGTGCGAAGACAAAAAAGCGCTGTTATTAGCGAAATCTACAGATTTTTTTGTACCTAAATTATTCTGGGAACCGGCAATGGTGTCCTAACCGGAAATTCGATGTTTCATTTACTGGGCTGCCCCCCGTTGCCGTATTCCAACACTTAATTTTTACTTGCACAGTTGTGGTCTGGCGGTATCCCCTCTATGCTACCTCTCCCATGAACCGGAATCTATAGATAATTTTTTATTATCATGTCGGTGGTTTTCTGCTCATCGAAAACTATGTCTAGCAATTCCACTTCGAAATTTAGGATTACCTTTAAGGAGTACTGTTATATGTACTCCCCCCTGGAGCAACAGTAGTGGGATACAGCCACAGGAACGTTTGCCTAGCCATTTATGATTTTCCATATGGCACAAATAGAATGCCTTGTTAATAGTTCTTAGGTTCCACAGCTGATTTACTTCTACTTCCAGTTTAGAAAATTCAAAAAGTAAAAGCACAAATTCACAGTTTAAATCTCACTAGTGTTATTATTCAAAATTTCACTCACTCAAGTTTAAGTATTATCAATGGAAGGCTTACTATAGTATTCATCCCTACTTCATCTCATGTATTCACAGTATATTGTTCATCTTGTACTATATATTTATTTTCCTTTTTTGTGTTATTTATTTATTAACCAATTCCTTTTATTTATTCATTAATATTACCACCCGATTCGTGGCCTATCCCCTACAGTGGGTTTGTGCCATTAATTGAGGCTTCTGCATCGTCATCATCACCACCTCGTGCCACGAGGTGCAACGGCTTCTACGCTCGCGTCTCTCGGCACCTCAACCGCCAGTGCCTACCAGGTTCGAGCTTCTCCTCTGCCTGACTCCTCCTCGAAGTTGACATGGCTGACGCACAAGGTGAGTGCGGAACATTTATTCTTCTCACGGAGCAGCTCGTCAGATTCCTAAGCACCTCATTCATTCAGTCTTCGAAATTTCCTGCCCCAGTTTCACGCTGCACGATGCAGCTCGACCTGTGTGCGAGAGGCCATCGGCCATGTTGCGTTGAATGCGCCGGTTCTCGTTCAGTCACGTTAGCTATGCGGGCCACACGGGATCACCGAGTACCACCTCTCGGAACGTAGGACATTTAAAAACGGTGTACAGCCTTTGGGGCGTCTCTTGTATTCACGACAATAATGTATCTTCAAGAGATTCAATTAGCCAACGTCTCTTTCTGGCCCTGTGTAATCAATATGTCGACGCCCACGACGTAGAATTTAAAGCAAGACAAGCTGTGAAACCTTATTTTTCCACAGCTCGCGCAAACCACCGTTAAAGTGTACTCTTCAGCTGTCAAGTTAGCAATTATAATCTTTATTTACAGCTTCTGCTCCCATCATTTCTAAAAAAGCTGTAAAAAGACACCGAAGCTGAAGGGACCTCTATGACGGCGGTCCGAAGAGCCCGAAGAAAGTGCATGGTTAACGTTACGCATCCGTCGTGGTTCGCGTTCATCAACGCGGACCACAGGCTAGCCCAGTTTATCTGTACGTACTATTTACTCAACAATCAAATACTCTAGGGAACATGTTACAATCGCCCATGGTGGCTAGCCAATGTTGGAGGTACATTTACTTAGTAGGCATAACTCGAGACTGTAACCAGTGCTCAGACATGCGCCGAAGTACGCCAAAATCCTTGCTTTCGCTGTGCATGACTCGACCGTGTTGAACGCTGATGTATTTCGTGGCAGCTGTCGAGGATATACATCTGGAAAAGTGGTAACAGCAGGGGTGTACCTACTATGTGGTTATGCTTTGAGTACCCAAGAGCTTCAGTCCCTCTGTGGAAACCGGTGCCCTAAATTGAAACCATGGCTGCCAAACACTCGAAGAGGATTACTTGACTTCCTCCGACACGTGTACCACGAAAAATTACATCGTCCTCTCAATGCTGCGCTTCCGTTTATATGAATAGGTCTCCGCCGAAACGCGACAACTTAATTATGATGAAATGCAGCTCTAATAAACATTCCTTTTCCTGCAGACCTAAAATGCAGTCGATTTAGCGGCGTGGGAAGTGCTGCGCCAGCCTGTAGGTCAATCACGGTACTGCCCTTGGGAGAGTTCATTCGTCGAAAGTCAAGGATAAATAGGTGAAAGAGCGAGAATAGCGAAGTGCCTGGACCGTTATCAAATATGGCTGTATTTATTGATTGGAAGAAAAAAGAAACGAGGAAAATCGATTAGTTTTCACGTCCCAGAGCAAAACGCTGCTTTTCGAAAGGAGCCGTAGCTGGTTTGCTTATAGGTAAATGGGATGAGGTGGTCCTTTGCACTCATTTTGATACCTTGGGGTTGTATAGATGACTTGCCCTGACCTCGTCATTGGCGGCCTGTGGGCGAACAAGCACAGTAAGCAGCTGTGCCTGTGACGTCATGCGCCGCACAGCTGTCTATATTATCCGGCCCAAGCACCGTGCGAAAGCGTTTATTTTTGAGTTCAAGATCGGGTCAATATTTGGGCACTCGGGTCTACGACCGAAACCCCGACATCTTGCTCAGCATAGCAAAGCTACAGCTTTCCTCTTGCAGCTTCTAAACCAGAGCTGCAGGTTACTGACGCTTTTACTTCGTGACTGCTTCTTTTCGTGTTCAGGTAATTACGACCAGAATAAGCAGCAGCATAACCAGGAGGAGCACCACCACCAAGAGAACCAGGAGCCAGATCCCGAGCATCGCTACGCATTCGGCTGGTACGACCCCTACGTCCCCCAGAACGAAGTGGCACCCATTGTTGAAGCCCAAAAAGAAGGTAAGGGTCAAAGGGGGATGTCGTTGCCGACTGAACCTTTTCAAAAAGGACGATGGACACTTGCTGCTTGAACTGTTGTGGTCGAGTGTAAAGCGCAAGTGGTACTTCTGTGCTCGTGCATACTCACTTAAAGTGAATCTAAGGAACTCTCGTTCTGAATGCAGTCTGTTAAAAGGATATCGCGGTGGTTAGACGAATTTGTAGTGCCAGTAAGCGAATAACCTCTTCTAAAAGCCTGACAAACGATTGACCCGCTTTCCAATGCTTCTGTGCATGAGGAAGACGTGACGCTGTAGTGGTCTATGCAATGCGAAGAGTGTACTTTGGCAGAAACAAAGCATTGCGCAGAGTACTTCTACATATGAATTATGTGTGAGATAGGGCACGAAATAGCATGGCATAGTGCTTGGCACCACGTCGATTTGCTAGTGGCCTAGTGATAGCAGTCACGGAAGTTCTAGGCAGTGACGCGGCTATAAACCAACATTGTTTTGATACCAGACACGCAAGCGCTTGGTAGTTCTTGGGTACCATGATGACTTGCGAATAGTCCATATTCATAGCAGACACGCCAGCGCTTGGTAGTAATATAGGTAGCATGCTCACCTACAAACCCTCTAGTAATAGCAGACAAGCAAGAGCATGGTAGTTTTAGATACCATGCTGACTTGCGAACGGTCAAGCGATGCCAACCAAACGCGCGCGTAGTAGCGCTTGGCCCCTTGCAAACTTGCAAGTGCTGTGGTGATAGCTCCCACCTGACTTCTGATTAGTGAAGCCCGTCACTGACAATGGCCCATTACCCGTGCCGGTTTTAGGGGGAGTTGGAACTTCCGAGCGAATAATCGTCTTTACTGTCACGAAAACAGCGTGAAATAGGTGCACAGTGTCAGGAAAGCAGCCGTTAAACTTATAGAGAGGCCCTGCTACTACATTTTGATGCGCGGACAAATTCATTCCTCGGAAGGATCTTCCGTTAGTGTCAGGGTGAGGCGGCGTGAGTGTAACTTCGACGAAAAAAAGGCATTATGCGGTTAACCGAGTAGTTTGTCTTTTTTTTTTTGCTCCTTGCGCGCAGGTTCCCCCAAGGCTCACAGGAGTCACGTGTCCACTTTACGTAAGTTGACGCGCCAATCTGCTTTAACCTATATGTGGGTGAACGTTCTTCGTGTCCTGTAGTGGGTCGCCTAAGTCCCGCTTAGAAAGAGACTGTTAACCCTTAAACGAAGCATGCTTAGAGAGTCTGCGCACTTGACGCATCTTGCTCTTTCCTTTTGCATGTTTCGTGATTTTACAGAAAGTGTGTACCGTCTAATTATATACACATTGTTTGCGAGCCCTGATCTTTGTATATGGTGGCGCCTTCGCGATGGGAAAGCACCAGTGTAGTAACTACAAGGCCACGAAAGAACTATATTTTTATGTTTGCTACAGATGCTTGCGCAATCACCAAGTGATTTCGGAAAAGCAGTTCTTTTGTTGGTTGGTAGTATTGGGCGCTTGGGAACTGCTCCAAATACACGGTTTAACAGAAACGGCCTATAGATGCCAACTGGGTGCGTGGGGACTTCTTTCGGAAAGTTTTGTTGCTTTTCTGCGCAATAAGAAGTTGAAGGACTAATCTAAGGAGGTACATCTGCCCAACAATATGGCCGACCTATTATACTACGAAGGATTAGCCCAATGCCAAACCCGTGCTTCAAGGGTTTCTGAACATTGCCTTCCCACAATCGAATGTGAGCAATATGCACTTCTTATTGTCTGGTAGTATTCAAATGTCGTCGAATATGGTGTTGGCCTGCTTACATATCGTACAACAAACCATCCAGGAGACCACCTTTTTTTTTTGCTTCCCATAACGTTTTCGACCACCATGACTTTGCAAATCAGTCATGAGTGCCTAAATAACTGACGCACGCAAAAAAGTGGAACATCTCGATTGCGGTTCGTTGCCTGATACTTAAGGCAGTCAATTTATACGACGTACGCTATTAGACGTCAGACGTCAGAGAATAAAGCGACCACAATTAAGCAACTGCTGTCAAGGCTACGCTTTACATAGTGCGACTTAATTGTTTTTTTTTGCCATTTGGGGCGTTGGTTTCCCTTTTGGAGCTCTCGTCATCGACATTCTGGGAAAACCTCTTGACGGAGTGCGACGTCCCGGGCTCGTAGTGCTTGCATTCGCTCTTTTCGGGGCATCTGCGATTTGCCCGTAGCCGTCAGTGGGGCTCTGCTCGCTTCGTCCATTGCCGAACCATTCCCTTCTCAATTATCCCGCTGACAATACCGGCCGGGAACACACCGGTACACGTGAACTCACAACGAGCCGCGGTGATTGTGTGGCTGATTGAGTGGCGGAATGCTGGTGGCACTGGCCTCATGGGGGCCTCATGGGAAAGCACGTTTTATCATAATGTGAAGATAAATGCCCACGATCGATTTAGGCGCACCTGACCTCCTTGAAGGCCATGGGCTCATCGAGAGCAGGGGGAAAGTAAACATATCTGCAATAGAGAATAGTAAGAAGTGCTTGGAAGATTGGTCGAAAAAAAGTAGGGAGACGGCGAACAACGGAGGCGTACAAAAACAAAGTTTGGATACGGGAATTGTTCGTGGTTTTTTTTTACTTTTCCTTTCTTTCTTTTATAACATAGGTAGCACATTGGGAAATATAATAATAAGATTAGTGGCGCAACCTACTGCCCCGTTCCAAAGGAGATGCTCATAGCATCCATCCATCCATCCATCCATGAGCCGAGCTGTAGCGGTTAAAGTGACTTCTGGCATGGTCAAAAGTTTTTTATCCGCCATTTGAACAGTTGTTGCTAGACCACCTTGATGACCGTGCATGACATCATTCACATTGCGTTTCATATTCCTTTACAGGAGTTGACCGGTAAGTGAACACTTTATATTGCATCGGGTATTGTATCCCACTTGGCCAAATCGCGCAGTTTGTGTACCATGCCCCATTTACTCTGCAGAAGTATTGAAGCTAGCAGCATCAAGAGATATTTGTCCTTAACATTGATCAAACAATAGATTATTATCCCGCCAGTTGTCCCTCATTACCGAAGGCAGTTTCTATGAGAAGTTAATACATGGAACGCCGTCGCATTTCGATCGAAGTATTTGAGAGGACATATTTAGGAACTAGTACATATAGCATAATGATTCCCACTAAGATCACATGCCTTTGGCACTGACTAGCTTCGTTTCCGAAATTGAAGCGTTTCGGCTGCAGTACCTTTCCTAAATATTTCAGTTCATAGTATCGTACTATTCTTAAGCAGATAATGAAATCACAGACAATAAGGATTCCCTCTAATGCGAAATTTGAGCGCACCTCTATGCGTCAAAAGAGTATGTGTGTCAATGTTATGTATTATGATTATATGGGCATACGGCTTATATTAGAAGTTGATAAGGTGGAAGCTTGGATGAGTTGGTGATTAAATATTGACATGTTGGCACAGCGCAAAGGACGATGACTGAAGAAGAACACAACACAGGCGCCGACTTCAACTGATCATTATTTGCGAAATCACCGGAACAATATACATGAGCAAAGGTAATAAAAAAAAAACTTGCATTAAGTCACACGTGAATCCCTCTTGCATCGCAGCCAGATACTTGATTTTGTTTTAGAGCGCAGCTCTTTGGCGTCCGTTCCTGGGTTTCGCGTCGTCGTCGGCGTCGTCGTCGTCGTCGGCCTCGTAACCAGCTCCGCCCCCTTTCATCCCCCCAGCGCTAGCAGCGACCGACTGATACCGCTGGATGCCGCTGACGCCGCTAGAGAGTCAAGATAACGTGACTGCATAGAACACCGTCGCCGCCATGCAGAAAGAGGAGGAAAGGGTCCCCCCCCCCTGTTCTTGTGTGGCGGATAGCTGGGGTTGACTCACTATCGCCGTCAGCGGCATCAGTCAGTCGCTGCTACCTCTTCCCTCCTCCCTTTATCGTGTTGTCCGCTTGCTGCGCGCGCTTCTGCCCCCATCGTTTACCGCTGGGTGTACACGCCGCCCCCCTCCGCTTCCGCTTACTGCTGGTTGCTCTCGACGGCGGCGATGAGCCTCCGCTTCGGCGGCGCGAACTGCAGGGTCTTCTCGGCGGCGGCGATGAGCTTCTGCTTCAGCCTCGCTTACTGCTGGTTGCTCTCGACGGCGGCGATGAGCCTCCGCTTCGGCGGCGCGAACGGCAGGGTCTTCTCGGCGGCGGCGCTTAGCCTCTGCTTCCCCCACGGCTGTGACAACCTCGCGAGGCACTTGTATAGATCTCGTCTTTGAGAATCAAGCATTGGTGTACCAAGTCGAACATATATCAGTCTATTTCTCCGACCACAAAGCTTCCTTCATTACTGTCAAGAACTGTTAGTGGAGTCTTTGTTAAAGGAATACGTGTGAAAAATTGAAAAAAAATTATGTGATAGCGCATACATGTGTTGCTCGATTTCTTTGCCTCAATCTATCCAAAAGGTGAAACAGCTTATTTGCTGCGCTCAAATTTCGCATTAGGAAGTAACGTAATCGTCGGTAATTTTTTTTGTGAGGGAAATCGAGGGCATGCTGATGCAAAGGTCCCCCAGCCGCTGTATCTTGCCAGCCTCGATGATTTCACGTGTAAGCTGTTCTCGGTGTTTGGAAATGATGACGCAGTTTTCAAATTCAAGGTCACAATGGCCTTCTCTACAGTGAATGCCGTTGCAAGGTCATCTTGGCATTCACTGCAGAGAATTCACATCCTAACATATAGCTGATTGGCTCCATCACATACCAAAACGCCTCGCGTTGACTAGTCTAATACAGCAGTCACACTTTCGCTTTCATGGACCATTGAGATCAACGGCCATTGAAAGGCTCGTCCATTCAGTTTTCTTGTGCGAGGCCGCGGCAGGATGGTAATGAGGCTCACCGATTGTAATCTTTCATTTCAATGGGGATAAAAGTGAGGGTTTGACTGCAAACACTGGCCGTGCGATGCACTGCTGACATCTTTGATTTGTCCACTGACTGATTTGTCTACCTTGTGTGGACAGCGCTCGACAGGACGTCATTCTCGTTTGCTTTTTGCTATCACAAATCACAAATAAAGAGTTATTTTCTTTTGATTCTAGTAATTTATCTGCTACGCTTAGTTGCCGATCCCAGCTATAACTGGGCAAGTGAGGCGTCGGGCAAGAAAGAAAAAGTCGTCATAAAAAGAAAAAGCCACCAATAAAAATGGTGCCCCTTTCGTCTTGTGTCCTATACTCATGTTTCACGAATTTCAGGTCGCCGAGCAGCAATTGGGCCATGGTGTGCGGTTTTCTCATGCTTGTCGGGATCTTGCTGATCATCATCATGGCCGTATTTCTGACCTTAGGAGGTGAGATCTCACAAGCCGCATGTACTTAGTATTTATAGGAACATGTTTAGGATAGTGTCACTATATTTGCTGCAGTATAGCGTTTTTTCTTCTTGCGTGTTTGCACATGACGAAAAAAAGGAAGGAGGATGGAAATCACAATGATTGCTGTTTTTCCTACATTTACTGAGACTCCCCCCCTTTTTTTTTCCAGCGTCTCTAAAATGAGTTCACATTCTTAAAAGCCACAGTTGGCTATAAAGGACACCGTAATAGCTGAACTCTGCCACTTGAGTTTGACTAGCGTTTTTTTATCAAAGCTGGGCGTGGCTTTCCTATCGCGAGAAATGACAAAAAGAAACGAATTCTTGAAAATCACATATTAAGTATCCATTATTGTATTTCTATCTCAATGCGAAATGTCCTCACTAAAGATCACGCAAAGGTACCCTAAAGATTTGTTGCATCAGCCAAGGGGGTGAAATATATCACGGAAATCCAGTGATATTGCGGAACAATATTTTCGGAACCCATATAGCCTGCTTTAATGGTGCCGCTTCAGCTGTCTATGAATGTGTAATGTGTACGGCGCAATAGACCGGGAGAGAAGAAGAACACAAACGACAGGACCGGCGCCTGTGTTGTGTTCTTCTTCTGTTCTCGTCTATTGCGCCTTGCTCTTTACACACTCAAGCATGTACCAACTATCCCAAGGAAGAGCTTTACTTCAGCTATCTATACCTTCCACAGGAACAAGTGCATCAAAAGCAAATGATTGAAGGTCGTTCGAAATTAATTTGCCATGCCTGTCACGTGGTTCCAGCGCGCTTCGCCATTGGTCTAAGGCTCACTTCGCAGGGGCGTCGCCTGCTCGGCTATTTGCACATGGTGACCTCTCGACCGTCTCCGTAATCTTCACGAGTCTAAATAGGGGCGCTACGCCGACGAGGCCGTCGCATAAGCGTGGCCGGTCCCTCCGTTTGTGGATGTCTCAGACCAGCGGATTCGCACTCCGATCGATCGTCGATGCGGACTTCGCGACCAAGCGTTGCGCGTGGAATCCTCGGATACGCAGCTAAGCCTTTTCAGCATCGGTGCTTCGGAATTTGTGACCAAGCACACTGCCCACGCATTCCTCGGGCCTGTGGCTAAGCATATCGCACATCGGCGCTTGAGATCGTGACATTGCAGGTCATGACATTTTCGCTTTCTCAGGTTGGCTTCTAAATTTTTAATGTGGCTCTTCGGTGACCCTAACACTCTACATGATGCAAAGGTAACGTAAAAAGAAGGCAATACAGACATTGTGCCGCAAAAGCAAGAATGCCAAAACCGTCAGTACAGGTTTAGCTATGCAGTCAATATTCCACGATATTTCCATTATAATTTTTAAGCCTTTCAGGGCCTCCAGAACATACAAAGGAACGAAAATTGGGGTGAATAAAATGTGCTCAAGCTATCAATCTCAAACTTTTATCGAAGCATCAGGGAGAAATTCTGGGCATGTGTGCCAATTTTCATCAACATGCGTAAAGAAATACGACAGTTGGTTTTCAAAACCACGTTCTCCATTTAATGTGCGCTGTAATATCAACAAACAAATGTGCGCGGTTACAGCGGCGAACGACTGGGCAAGTTTGTAGGGATATATGGTGCGGAAATGCAAGCCTGAAAAACACGAACAGAATTAGCAAGGAGAAACGACAGAAACGCCCCCGGCGTTTGGGTTTTTGCTCCAATACTTGTGTATGTGTTTGCGCGCGCAAATTTCAGAGACACGAATCGGCGTCCGTGTCTTTTAACGGTCATCATTCCGCACCAAGTTCACCGGTGTGCCATTCGGCGAAATGCAGCCGCTGCTGGCAATGACCGAACCCGCGTCTTTGTGGTTATGAAAGCAATGCCATGTTCATCGAGCATACCGCCACTACAACTTCACTTGCCGCACGGTCTCGTGCTGCAAGTTCGAGATAGCGCACCCATTCGGTTCCTAGCCGCGACGACCACGTTTATATGAAGGCTATGCGCAAAACTGCTCGCGCAATTAAATTTAGTTGCAGGCTGAGGAACCGCAGGTGGTCGGAAGCAACCTAGGTAACCAAGTTAACTGAGTCGCGCTCTCCTGTGGATTAACATGCACATGGAGGCCGGCGAAATGTTGTGGGCGTCGTCGCGTCCTTGATACGGCAACCCAGGTGGCCTTCAGTGTCGTTTCGCTGGAAGTGTAGCGCAGTCTTCGCGTTGATTCCAAATATTTTTTTTTTGCGACACAACTCCAAACAGTATTTTGCTTAGAGCACTACCGGTGTGTTCCGGCTTGTTCCGGCTTCTTTACACCAGTTGTCATCGTTCCAGATAGCTTTCTCTCTCCGCATGTGCTTCCTAACAAAACAAATCGGCAAGGTTCACGGCCCTAGCGTTGATTGATTGGTTACACGTGCAAGGCACCGCCTTCTGTTGGCTGTCTAGCTGGTGACAGGGGAGTCTTCTGGTGTCTACGGTACAGTCAAGCTGAAAAAACTAGAGCAGCGCAAAGCAATGAAAGACAGGACGCGACAGCATCGGTGGCACACACACCTCGTAGCTCGTGGTCTGAAACAAGAGACGCACTATAGTTCAAATGAACAGTAATTCCGGTAGCTGTGCTTACGAACAATGGCTCACCAAGCTCCGGTGTTTATGACAAGTGTGTTTGGGAGGCTTTAAGTGAGAGAGGTATTGTCAGAGGATGACAGCCGTGTGTGCTGTCCATCGCTGTAACAAGCTTCACCTTGTTAGATTCGGGATAGACCAGTACAATGCCACCCTGAGCTGCCTGTTGAAGCTGACATCGGTGATTGCTTTTGTCGCAGCAACCAAAATCATTGTGCTTGACTCCCCATAATTCTCTAGATTGCTGATCGCGTTTATATTTTTCATGGCACAGCTCGTGAGGATAAACAGTAGCTCACGCCAGTTTAGTATTGTCTCTTAGTTATGTAAGTTATGTTAACTGGTAATCTTGGGTGTCTTGAAGTTCATAAAAAGCACAGGAATATGTGAGCTGGCAGAGGTTGCAAGATAACATTCGCGAAGCCTGAAGCCGCGGAAGATGAGGCATTTTTCGGGAACTTTCCAGGTTTCTCGCCAAAACCCGGCATGCTTCATTGTAGCCAAGCCAGCCTCCGTAAGGGAGCACCGAGATGGTTTGGTTTCGCGTCAATATTATGAGCCTAGAAGGCTCTTCCGATGATCTTGCACGACGAGTTGTTGATGCGCTCACATTCGCGGACCCAACGCTATGTCAAGTACACCTACGTTGCGACCTCTACAGAGTAAAAGAAAGCACAGACTAAACCTTTCACACCAGATAATTGAGAACACCGGGACCATGTTCCTAATCGTAACATTTTCAGTATCTCTCAGTTGCGAGTATACTTGTGTCTATGCTACGGATGAATAAGCGCATCACTAATGTTTCATTTCCAAGCGTTTTCGCGTACGCAAGACTACTCAGTAAAAAATACCATGTGCGCCATGCCAAAATTTTATATTCATATTGTCGCGTTGTAGGGACAATGAATAGTCAAGGACATATGAGTTTGATAGCCTTATGATCATATGATCGTATACATCCATAGCCGCGTACAGATGCTGGGCATATCGGGCACACGGGTTGTTCGCAATAGGAATATGTGGTACGTATTCCTTGGTAAAACATTGTTGTTGCCCGCATATTGCCGACGTGCCTCGACAGAGTGTGGAACCTTTATGCAAGCGCTTGAATGTAGGCTGCCCACCACTTAGTTTTCACTCTCCGCGCCAAAAGAATACGATGCTTCGTATTGTTCACGAAGAGTAGTAGCTATATAGGACAGCACACACACCACTCCAGTGCATTCGAGTACATGCCACGAGCTCCTGGTTGCGAGTTGTTCTCTCAGAAAAGGTGTCGGGGGGTCACAAAGCCGAATAAACACATTACTTGAAGGGTGGCGCTGCCCCGCACTATGCTGTGTCAGGATGAAGTGTCAAGTGAAGGACCATACAACAGTTAAGGTGGTTAGTACCACCAATTCTTCGCCGATAAATTCTTTCAGGCTCTTATACAGTGATAAAACACTGCACGCGCACTGTTTCGGCTTTTATGACTTTCGTTTTTAAAACACAACTTGGAGTTTTTTTTCAAGCTGAGAAAAATGAAACACCGAAGTCTCATTTTTGAGACGTTTATCTCTCTAATCAACTGGCGACGGCGCAGAAGTAAGCAGTTCTAATCGCCGTCTCTATCTAGCCCCGGGTACGGATTTCACAGGCTGCAATGAAAAGCTGCTGTGTAAGTCATTAGAAATCTGGAGCGTGAGTTATACAAACGTGTTCATTTCGCATTTGTCAGGCAGTGAAATGGAGGAAGAGGAAGGTTCGCCAGGACCATCTGGAAAAGGCGGAGGTGGGGCAACCAACCTGTCGTTGGTGAGTTTTGCTTTGATATAGCCTCATCGTAATGTCCCTTCAAGCGTTAATTGCCAGCAACCTTTGAAAAGAGCTGGCAGTTTTGCTCAAATGGCGAAGCGTTGAAAGCGATAGCAAGGTATATCTTGGAGACGTCAGTCGTTCAGCTGGCTAAGACAGATGGAAGCCTATTGAAATAAAGCTAAGCCAAAAGACCAGCTTGTTGGCTGGAACTCTTAGCTTCGACTCACTGGAACGCGTGCGCCTTGTTTTCAGACCATCACAAACCTCTTAAGTCTACTGATAGACCAGCTTTTTTTGTAAACTACTTTAAGGCGTTTAGAAAATCAGATGCTGATAGGCCAGGCAAAGGGCTTGCTTAGGTTCTTGCGAAGGCTATTTCTACACCAACCTTCTGAAAACGTTGTGAAGACCCGTTGTAGACTTCCTAAAAAGTATAATTAGGCCGGGCATTAGCCGCCATGTACGTCGTTTGATGTAGTAAATGGTTTGACGGAGAACCGTTTGGCCGGGCGAAATTATAGTATAGAAAATATAAATCCAGCAACCGAAGAACAAACGACAATATTAGAATCTCTGTTCCCGTCTGGGAACCCTCTTACTCAACGCAATGGCCATCACTGAAACAGTTTGCGTAATCTTTAATATGTGAAGAAGTGGCTTCGCATAGAGGGCGTGAAGAAAGCAGTCCATTATTTTAAGGGTGTTATCAGTACGAATGATGAGTCATACACTACACCTGGTGTAGTGTGCAAAATACGATGCACAGATTGCAAAGTTCTTTAAATAGATGAGGCAGCAAATATGAACAAATGTTCCAGCAGATCCAGAATGACGTTAACAAGAGAAACACGTCGACAATTGCCTTAGCGGAGGATGTCGAAGCACCTGGAAACATTATTATGTGCGCCCAACAACACGCCCAGGATGGCGTGTTGGTGACAGACCTCAATGGGGTGTCGTCACGGCCTCATATAAACTCTCTCGTCATGCAGACTACTGACAACACCCTTAACAGAGGTCGTGACTTCATATTGGCGCCTACACGCCTCGTAGCTGGGCACTTGTTACTACGAGACAAGCGAAAGCAGGGTTTGGAGAGCACCCATGGTAGCTTTTGAAATATCAGTCTCATACCTTTGTAGTACGGGCATTTTAGTAATTGTAATCTTAAAATAGCATAGTAATTGCGTAAACTTAACGACCGCTAATGACTTATCTGTTGCACCTAATGGAATCAGTCTTGCTATGTGGCGGGACGCCTAATAATCACGCTGCTTAAGCACAACACGGCCACGCGCCCTCCCCCGTTCCCTCCCCGCCCCCTTTCCAGCAGCTAGGAAAAAATTATCTACGTATTAGAAAACAATTATGCACATCCAATGCACACTGCGTCATCTCCGTGAAGCAAAGCTTTCAGGAAGCGGACAATTAAACGCTCCAAATTTACCCATTTCACTTCCGGGTCACTGGCGTAAAGGAGGTTGGCTCGCCCACAGGTGATATCGCGCACCCTGGCTGCGCAATGTGACAGACGCGGCCATTCTCTCAAAGAGCTACAGTTGGTGATTATCTCATAAACCTGGTGTCGTCTCGTGGTTGGAAGTTGGGGCTGCTGCGCTAGATGACCGACGTTCAATGCCACCGTCGGGCACGTCACTCATTATTTTTTTTAAAGCTGCGATCTATTCGGTAAGACAGCAGCAGCAGCACCCAGCAGTCACGGCAAGGAAATTCAGGCAGGGTTCGCAAGTAAAGCTTCGCTTAAAAAATAATAAAGAGAAAAAAAAGAAACAGAGTTCCTTACTTTTCGGTTTTCTTTGGCCGAATTGGGGAGGGTTGTTGGAATCCATATTTATAAGGCACTTTTAAGGCATCCGTAAGGAAGAGAATAAATGTTACCGTTAACCTCTCCATAGGTTGTTCCTGAGGCGCCGGCACAACCATCCGTTACAAAGGCGACTCGGAGGCCAAGTGAGCAATTCAGACTGTCTTGTGACGATCGGGAATTCGGTGCTTGTTGAAGAAGTAGATTGCTAGCTTCCGTAGAATGGTTTCAACCTTTACGTGGTAGCTAAAGAAGAAAAGAACCGTAGCGCTCCTATTATCTTTCTCAATGCGCTAACTTTTCACGCACTCTGTATATTGCAATTTGACGAGCCAGTTGGAAGAGGCTGGCAGTACAGGGCATTTCATGTAGCGTTTGCCAAGCCTTAGAAAATGCAAGTGGCCACTACAAGAATGTGATCAATTCAGCATTGTCCACGGTCCCTTCAGACATCCTAGCAACTTTTACTGTGCAGTTAGCTCTATAATTATAAATTAGGGGATATATAATACATTGGCTTAAGCAGAAGATGTTCAAGGGGACAGTGGTATAAAAATATTCGATTGGTTGTTTTACATAAAATATTTAGCTTAAATAATGACATGTAAAAGCAATGCTTTGGGTTGCTCAAGAGGATGGTGAATAATACCAAGTTGGTTATCTCCTCGGGACGGATATCCACAAGTTATCTAGCTGAAAACCCCGTAGTTGGCCCGAAAGAGCACGTGGAAGCATTGTAAAGCTAAGCGAACACATCGATTACTTCCTTAACAGAATTCAGGCTGACACATAACAGAAGACACGCACCCCTTGTAGCGCTCAAGGCGGATGTGACATCAAGCCCAG